>NC_086326.1:39978945-40278945 GCF_036172605.1 Pelobates fuscus
TTTTTAGTTGACAACTTGCACTATTGTAGTTTTCCGCTTTTTGTTTTTTTATGCTATGTATGGGTTATACCAAGGAACTCTGAAACCTAGCCTACATACTCTTCCAAGACAAGAAGCTTTCACTTGACTAGGGACTATTTTATTGTTTTTATATCTATAAATAGGGGTTTAATATTGTCAGTGTATATCTTAGGTGCAGCCCTTTTTCTTGTGTTTCTGTTTTTTTTTTAAATAAATTATTGTAGATAAACAAACAGCAAACTGCCATCACTGCCTGCTTTCTATTGAGTTCACTATGAATATTATGCTTCTCGAACACGTTCTGCTGTGACTATGACTATTTTTTTATTATAAATATGCATGTTCGAATATTTTGAACAGCTCTTGCCAATAATTGTCAAATAGCTAACAGCTCCCTGGACAATACACAGAAATAAGGGAAAACAGTATTGGAAAATTAAAACTTACACACACAAATTGTTGATTACCGCACCTTTTCACCTTCAAGGCAACTGACTGACTCATCCTTTCCAGCTAAATCTGCAGCTATGGCAATCTATATATTAAAGGGACACTATAGTCACCAGTGCAACTACATGTATTCCTGACCCTATAGTGTTAACACGGCCATCTAGCCCCCTTGGGCCACTCATGCCTCCTTAAATATAGTCAAAATCTTACTGTATTCAAGCCAGAAGCTGTAAATCTGCATGCTGTTAGACTCAGGAAAACCAAGCAGTCTGCTGACATGTGATAGCCTGATCCAATCATAGTGCTTCCCCATAGGATTGGCTTAGACTGACAAGGAGGCAGATCAGAGGCAGAGCAAGCATGATTCAAACACAGCCCTGGCCAATCGGCATCTCCTCATAGAGATTAATTGAATCAATGAGGAGGAGATACTGAATCACAGGATGCTCGTGCACAGCAGATCTGAGTCCCTCTGGTTCACTCTGAGTGACTGCAACTGGAGGTCTTCCTAGCTTTCAATGTAAACATTGTATTTTCTCAGAAAATACAGTGTTTACATGAGGAAGGCTGCAGGGAGCTATAGTTCTCACCTGAACAACCTCATTAAGCTGAAGTTGTTCAGGTGACTATGGTGTCCCTTTAACCTACAGAGATGGATTGGTAACCTATAATGATCCAGCTACTGTAGGCTATAAATCCCATAGCAACCATGCAGCTTACAGACACATGCACACTGGCAGTCAGTCTGTATAAACATGCAGCTTACACACATGCACACTGGCAGTCAGTATGTATAAAGATGCAGCTTACACACATGCACACTGGCAGTCAGTATGTATAAACATGCAGCTTACACACATGCACACTGGCAGTCAGTCTGTATAAACAAGAAGCTTACACACATGAACACTGGCAGCCAGTCTGTATAAACATGGTCCCTGGTGCACCGATCTTTAACTCACCTTTCACCTGCTCCAGTGTGAGTGACACTGTCTGTGACTGTGGTGCAGGACGTTGAAGGCTGGACATTTCACTATTAGTTGATTGGTACACAGTTTCTGTAGGTAGATACATACAAATGTTCAAGTTCAAGTTTTTCAACATAGTGTAGCTCTCTTTACAGTAGCAGTATGGCTGCTTGATTGTCTCTGTATATGGCAGCAGTCTTTCTGCTTGCCAGTCTTTCACTCTGCAGTAGTCAGTGTGTCGGTCTGAACATCCATCTCCATACTGTATATAATATACACCCTATCAACACAGCAGCTGTCTGTCTGCTTGCCTGCCTGTCTCCAACTCTCTACAAAATTACCAGTCTGTCTCTCTCTATACAGTAATAGCAGTCTGTCTCTCTCCATACAGTAATAGAAGTCAGTAAGTCTCTCTATACAGTAATAGCAACCTGTCTGTCTATACAGTGATATCAGTAGCTCTCTCTCTCTCTCTATACAGTAATGGCAGTCCGTCTCTCACTCCATACAGTAATAGCAGTCTGTCTCTCTCTGTCTATACAGCCATAGCAGTCAGTAAATCTCACTATACAGTAATAGCAATCTGTCTCTGTCTATACAGCAATACAAGTCTGTCTCTCTCTTTATACAGTAATGGCAGACAGTCTGTCTCTGTCTATACAGTATAGCAGTCTGTCTCTCTCTATACAGTAATAGCAGTTTGTCTTTCTCTCTATACCCAGGACATACTTGAAAACAAGAGAAATCTCAATGTATCTTTTCTGGAAAAATATTTTATAAATAAATAATGTTTTATAAATAAATATACAGTAATATCAGTTTGTCTCTCTCTCTTTACAGCAATGGCAGTCTGCCTGTCTCTCTATACAGTAATGGCAGTCAGTCTCTCTCTCTCTATACAGTAATAGCAGTCAGTCTGTCTCTCTCTATACAGTAATAGCAGTCAGTCTGTCTCTCTCTATATATATACAGTAATAACAGTCAGTCTGTCTCTTTCTATATATACAGTAATAGCAGTCAGTCTGTCTCTCTCTCTATACAGTAATAGCAGTCTGTCTCTCTATATATACAGTAACAGCAGTCAGTCTCTCTCTATATATATATACAGTAATGGCAGTCAGTCTGTCTGTCTCTCTCTATATATACAGTAATAGCAGTCTGTCTCTCTATATATACAGTAATAGCAGTCAGTCAGTCTGTCTCTCTCTATATATACAGTAATGGCAGTCTCTCTCTATACAGTAATAGAAGTCTGTCTCTCTATATACAGTAATAGCAGTCAGTCTCTCTCTCTCTATACAGTAATAGCAGTCAGTTTCTCTCTCTATATATACAGTAATAGCAGTCAGTTTCTCTCTCTCTATATACAGTAATAGCAGTCAGTCTGTGTCTCTCTCTCTATATATACAGTAATAGCAGTCAGTGTCTCTCTCTCTATATAGATATATATACAGTAACAGCAGTCAGTCTCTCTCTCTCTATATAGATATATATACAGTAACAGCAGTCAGTCTCTCTCTCTCTCTCTATAGAGTAACAGCAGTCAGTCTGTCTCTCTCTCTCTCTCTATAGAGTAACAGCAGTCAGTCTGTCTCTCTCTCTCTATAGAGTAACAGCAGTCAGTCTGTCTCTATCTATACAGTAATAGCAGTCAGTTTATCTCTATATATATATATACAGTAACAGCAGTCAGTCAGTCTGTCTGCCTGTCTCTGTCTCTCTCTCTATAGAGTAACAGCAGTCAGTCTGTCTCTCTCTCTATATATATACACAGTAATACCAGTCTGTCTCTCTCTCTATACAGTAACAGCAGTCAGTCTGTCTCTCCGTCTGACCATTAATCCCCATACCTTCTACAATAGGTGCCTATTCTATACTAAACCCCTGTATGTTTGGGACATGGAGCAGCGGGTTCCGGTTTGCTGCCAGAGACCGGTGATGAGCGCGCCCTCTACCTGCCGGAGGTCATATTGCACGTCAGCCACAGCAAAGGCGTCTGGGTAATATGTAATTAACCCTCTAATGGCCGGTATTATTATTATTATTATTATTATTATTATTATAGATAGATTTATTCTAAAAACATCAAAGATTGTCTTTCTATTTTCCCCTGTTTGTTCTCCCATGACATCCGTCGTTTAGATGGAAAACACACATCATTTACTGTATATAATTTGTATAGCTAGATTGAATATATATTTCTTTTTATACCATTTTATAGCAACAATTATTTATACAAAATAAAAAGGTGTCAGTCCTATTTGTTTTATTGAAACAGGGTCTTGGATCTTGTGTTGGCTGTCAAAGTGCTGCCTTGGGCTGGTGGGAGTTACAGATTGAGCAATAGCTAAACGTGGGGTCTGGTCAGAACAGCAACCCCAATGCTGGACCCAGTGTATCGCCCAGCTGATGGTCTGCACAAGAAAAGTGGTTCCCTGCGGTATGTTCCATGTAGTGCAGGAGGGGATTTAATCCATTGACCCAGGAGAATGGCAAAAGATTCTACATGAATTTAGCTGAAACATGCTACCTGTCTGCTCATCTGCATATACAGCAAGGCATTCTGGGAGAACTGCAGAAACATCATCTCTCAGGATGATTCCATTCCAATGTATGGTTTAATCAGTGTATGTAAAATACAGACCGTCTGAGGAGGGACAAATTCTATATATTCAGATTTATTTCCAGTTAACGCATCTTGGGCTATATCGTGTCTTTTGTCGTTATTGGTGAATAAACCCAGGATTATTTACCTAATTCATTGTAAATTGTCAGGAATCAAACTGGGTTGTTCACTAAACTGAAAATTGCTGGGAATGCAAAGAGAATCTAAACATTTAGGCCAAAATAATCAAATTGTCGAAATGAATCCGCTTTCTAGTTTGGCTATGTTGGCCTTAACATTTTAAAGTCACTTTGAATCCCCAGCAATTCTCACGTTAGTGAATAAATCTGACCGTAAAGTTCAAGTTTTAGATTAAAAAAAAAACCCACAAATTAGAATTTCTAGCAGCCTAGCAGAGATTTTTCATTTCGGCTGCCGAATTCACTATTATATCACTTGCAGGGATATTTCTAAAACTGAGAATGTAATAGAAGCCATAACTCGCTGAACTGGTAAATATAAATAATGCTCGTCTACGTAATGTTTAGTTCATTAGACAACAATGGTAATTTCACCAACTATATATTAGCGAGTAAATCTAAACTCACAAAGTTTTCGAAAAGGTTCGATCTCAGAATGTTCAGTAACATATTTACAGAACGTTGTGTTCTAGTAAATGTTTAACGAAATCTTATTCACATCTCATTCTATTTTTTTAACCAGTAGATGGGGTGGTTCCCGCTACCCGCAGGAACCTACTAGACAAAAAGCAAAAGAGCTATAATCACTACCAAAAGACGTCAGCTCACAGAACCCAGCTCCAACAATCCCGTATAAAGATTGCGGAGAGACATTAGTAAATTACTGTTTTGTCAATCTTTCAATCTGCGACACCTAAACGTAAAATTATCTGCTTAAAATAATTTTTTTTTCTTAGTAAAATATATAAAAATCTCAAAAGGCTTTCAGAATTCGACATTTTGTTATATGCAAATTTGTCTTGCACGATTGGCTAAAAAGCGTTGCGTCATCAGGCTATCTCTCGAGGCACCCCGCCCCTCCCTCTCACGAAGTGTTGCTAGGAGACCGGAGCTGCTCACGTTGTAGCCGGAGTGGAGGTGGGGAGGTTCTTAAAGGCACATTGTCTGCAGTGGGAAGGTTTACTATTACACCACCGTGCTGTGTATAATGATTCAGAGGTCCTTGTACACAAATATTGGGTTAATAAATCCTGCTATGCAGCCAGCATTGCCATTCTCTGTGTGTGTGTGTGTGTGTGTGTCGCCAACAGTGTCTGTAGTGCAGTACACAGATTGCTAATGATGATATTTCTGTATATCAATGGCAGAATCCATATTAATGATCATAATAATAATAATAATAATAATTACAGTCCTGTGATACAAAATAGCTCAGTCCCTGGGTTACTCACTAAATTGACATTTTGTCCTTTAATTCACAATCCATGATTTTCCCAAATTTCCCAGTTTAGTGAGTTTAGAGAGTCCTGCTCTGCAGCAGCCTATACTAACAGCTTTATATGTCAATGTCCATAGTGTTGGCAGTGAGCCCAGCCCTACTGGGAATAATAGTAATGTCTCTAATGTTCATGGTGCTGTACGATGGTTACAGAGCCCTTACCTTTCTACTAGTAATACTACTAATCTGGTTTTAGTTTTAGATTCAGGTTCATCACATATGCACAGTGTGTTGGTCTTGGTGTAATGTATATTGCACCTCTAACTGGAGGCTGATCTCTACGGAAGATTTTATTTTATTATTTACACACACAGATTTAAGTGCTTGTTCACTTTATTTGAGCCCCCTCTGCATATTACACAAATGTCCGTTTCAAGTCATTGTGCATAGGCGCAGGAGGAGGGAAGCGTACAAAACGGGAGGATCCTGGCTGATGGAAAGGAATTATATCCATATATATTTATACAATTATATTTCCACAGACACTCACATCCCCTGCTTCTTACACACGCGCACACACACACACACACACGCATAGATACATTCCTAAACACACAAACACATTTGCACACTTACATGCGTGCACTCACACACACACACACATATATATATATATATACACACACACACACATACACATATATGTACAAGATGCTTGGGTACACACACACGCACATATATATATATGTACAAGTTACAATAGTGCACACACATACAAATATATACAGGTTAATGGACACGCACACTTATACTGATCTGTACAAACTCAAGACACATATGAATCCAATGATGTCCAACTACTCATTCTGAAACAATGTGGTGATTCTTGTCCATGGTTTGCTATGCATTTATAAAATAAATCAGGCGTAATTTGGGAAACTATCAAAATTATTAATTGGTGAATAATCGGGGGCTAAGTGGGTCCCGATATTATGAAGGTAAAAAAAGGGTGAATAGTTATGGTCAGTGCTGATACCAGTACGGCGAATAGTGTGGATAGTATGGGTGCCAAAGCCACAAGCGTGAGCAGTGATGCCCGGTTTAAATGACCGTGGCTGCAGGAAAAATAACGCGTTGGTGTCTGGAAGGTTAAGAGTGGGGTCCAGCATGACTGGTGTTTTCAGGAGGATGAGACTGGTATGGTTGTTGATACCCACAGGGTAAATAGAAATGGCCAGGGGGGCAGTGCCAGGTGGGTGACACAAGAAGGATGAATATTGAGGCCACAGTGCGTGGTGGAGCTAGGAAGGTGACTAGTGAGGGCCAATGTGTATGTAGGTTACAGGAGGCTGATTAGTATGGACCAGTGAGTGTACCAATCAAGGCAAGTAAATAATGATGGCAGTGTCTGGATGAATAGTGAGGTATGGTGCCCATGTACAGGAGCCAATACCAAGAGAGTGAGTGGGTAAGGCCTATATGGATACCAATACAAGGAGTGTGGATACTAAATTCAAATGCAGATATTAATGGTTAAATGGTGATGGCCGATGTGTGGGTACCAGTGCAAAGATAGTAAGCTCTGGGGTGAAGGCGTATGCCATGAGGACAAGTAGTAAGGGGCCTATATAAGGGTGAATAGTGAGGTCTGGTGAAGCAGTGCAAATAGGCTTGGTATGGGTTCTGGTGCTGAGTCACATAAAGTTCACCAACATTATTGTCAGCCTGATACACATGTCACAAAGCAGATATCAGTCACACACGGGCGTACATTTCACGCCTGGACATATATTGCATGTGGTTGTTACGACAATCTTATAAACAGCCACACATACTTTCCAAAGGGGTTGTCAAGATGATACAATTCACATCGGACTTCCATTGAGAGAGTTTGTGAGTACAAAATTATTCACACCCACACATACAGTCTAATCAGTTGTGACAATATTATTCACACCCACACATACAGTCCAATCAGCAGTGACAATATTTTTCACACCCACACATACAGTCCAATCAGCGTTGTCAATATTATTCACACCCACACATACGGTCTAATCAGTTGTGACAATGTTATTCACACCCACACATACAGTCCAATCAGCGGTGACAATATTATTCACACCCACACATACATTTAAGGGGTTCAGAGGGCAATATTATTCACACCCAGACATGTGATTGAGGGATTGTGAGAGTGCTATTATTCAGACCGAGACATACGTTCCCAGGGGTTGTGAGGCCAGATCATTCATACCCAGACACGCATTTAGTGGACATTACATACAAAAACTTGATAATGTTGAAGAGACTGTTGGTTTCATATAACAAGCTGTCACTTTTTTTGTCATTGGATGTCTCTGCCAGTAGCTGACTTGCTTGACCACAAGGTAAAATGGAGGTGTCATTAGGGGTCTCTCTGTCCATTTCTTTCCGTTATGTCCCAATTTGTGTCATATGACGCCCCTTATCATATGTCCTCCCTGGTAATGGATTCCTGTGTAGAGCTGATGATGTTAGAGGACATCTCGAGGTGACACGTTCAGCCGGTAGGCAGATATGTCTCATGTGTTCTAATAAAAACACTGCAACATTTAGGATCCATCTTTTAAAAGGAAGTGAAGCCTTCTCAAGTCCACAGGATGGCAGCTTTTTACACCTGCAATCAAAGGATGGTTTGCTCTCTTTTATAGTGTGCATCTCTTTTGAACCATCCTTGGTTCTCTGTTATGGAGGGTTTGTAACAAAATGTCTGTCACACAATGTCTGTCATACAATATATGTCTGTCACAAGGTGTCTGTCACACAATGTTTTTTATCATAGGGTGTTTGTCTGTTCAATCTGAGGCTGATGAAAAGGCTGTAGCTTTTTCACAGGTCACAGAGTGTTTGTCACACAATATCTGTCTGTTACAGGATGGCTGTCACACAGGGCATGACTGTCACAGTGTGTCAGTCACACAGTGTCAGTCACACAGTGTCTATCACACAGTGTATATCTGTCACAAGGTGTCTGTCACAGGGTGTCAGTCACGCAGTGCATGTCTGCCAGAAGGTGTCTGTCTCAAAATGTCTGCTACAGCGTGTCAGTCAGGAGTCTCTGTGGTGTCTTTCTGTTACAGGGAGCCTCTCTGTCATGGGGTGTCTTTTAGTTGGTGTATCTTTGTCATGGGATGTCTCCCTATCAATATATGTCTTTCTTTGTCAGTGTGTGTGTGTGTTTGTTGTTCTCTGTGTTGTAGTACATTTCTCTGTCAGGGTTTGTCTCACATTTTCAGGTCAAATCTCAGTTGTAGGGCGTCTCTTTATTGCACAATGTCTCTCTGTCACGGGATGTTTCTCAGCAGCCAAGCATGTGTCTTTTGTGGGGTGTCTCTTTGTCTTAAGTTGTCTCAGTTGCAGCATGTCTCTCTGTTTTGGAGTGTCAGTTTGTAGGATGTAACTCTGTCATCAAGTGTCTGTGCAGTGGGAGGGTGTATCTCTATCATGGCAATCTGTCCTGTCATGAAATGTCTCTCTGTCCAGGGGTGTCTGTTGCAGAGTGTGCCTCTATCAGTGGGTGTTTCTTTTTTGCATGATGTCTCTATCACAGGATTTTATGGAGTGTCTCTTAATCTTTAGAATGTCTCTAATAGGGTGTCTCTGTGTGACAGAATGTTTATCTGTAATGTGGGGTGGTTTTGTTTCAGGAAATCTCTGTTTGAGGAATTATCGCTGTCACGAGGTCTCTCTCTGTCGTGGGGTGTCTTTTTCGTAAGGTGTCTCTGTTTTAGGTTGTCTCTGTTCTAGGATGTATCACTGTCGTGAGCTCTATTTTTGTCATGGGATCTCTGTTTTAGGATGTCTCACTGTCATGGGGTATCCTTGTTGTAACATGTCTCTCCGTCATGGGTTGTCTCTCTGTTGCGCAGTGTCTCTCTCTCTCATGGGGTGTCTCTTCTGAAACCTTAGAAGATTGCAGCTTCAACTCTGCAGCCTTTTCCTTGGTCTTACTCTCTTAACCATTCAGATGCCATTAATCAATGAAATGACTTCTGACCCAGCATTACAGAGTTTTATCTGTTTCCTTCTTCAAATGACTGCAATAAAAAAAAATGGAAAAATTGGTTTATATAGATACAGGGATGACAGGGTTAAATACGATCTGTTATTGTGCAGGATTTATTTATATATTAATAATTATTTTAATTCACCTTAGCTTTTATTTATAATTCAGATAAATAGGGAATATTTTCTTATGGATTAGTTTTCATCATTTTGTTTACATATACTTCATTTACAAAATCTATGTATTTTTAAAACTTTGATGAAAGGTGACAGTTTTCCTTTAAGTAAAGCATTATTTCAATCCATTTTTCAAATGTATCCCACCAAACATACCCATACCTCCCAAGTCTCCATATGTTGGCCCCAAATTCCTCTTTTCTCTTCTATGTCCATTTTTTTTCTATAATAGGGACATACATAAAACAGCAATAACACTCCCAGTAATGTGTCGTTCAACTAAAATAAATGAGTAAAGAAATCAGTATGTTTTAAAACACATTATTGGGAGTTATATTGCTGTGGAGCTCTGTAATACACTCAGACACATTACTGGGAGTATTATTGCTGTGGAGCTCTGTTATACACTCAGACACATTACTGGGAGTATTATTGCTGTGGAGCTCTGTAATACACTCAGACACATTACTGGTAGTATTATTGCTGTGGAGCTCTGTTATACACTCAGACACATTACTGGGAGTATTATTGCTGTGGAGCTCTGTAATACACTCAGACACATTACTGGTAGTATTATTGCTGTGGAGCTCTGTTATACACTCAGACACATTACTGGGAGTATTATTGCTGTGGAGCTCTGTAATACACTCAGACACATTACTGGGAGTATTATTGCTGTGGAGCTCTGTAATACACTCAGACACACCAATAATATGTTAGAAAAGATGGACAGGGAATTTGGGCTCACAATAGAGACTGTCCCTGCTAAATTGGGACACTGGGGAGATATGCACAGTAGGTCAAACTGCAGATATCATGAATAGAGGACAACAGAATAGAGTCACCCAGGCATTGAGATCCATTGCAAAAAACAAATAGTTCAAAATAAAGGTGACTTCAAGGGAATTACAATCATTAAGATACAATGATGTAAAAATAAAAAGAAATCTGAAAGATAAAATAATGACAGTGCCGCTTACAAGGTCATTGATAGGCCCGAGGAGGAGCCTCACCTGTAGTAATCTTCTTGCCCAGGGAGAGGGACTCCCTGCAAGGGGTGGTGCGTCTGTAACCAGTGCTGTTGCTCCAGGGCAAGGCGCTGTAGTTCTGCTGACTGCGCATGCATCGCTTGCAGCTGGTGAGCGGCAGAGAGGGGAGCAGACAAGGAGCTCGGGAGGTCCCTGTAGGGAGAGGCTGAGAGAGAGATGCACTCATAAGTACAATCATTTAGAATACACAATCCTTCAGTTGCTCTCTAATGCTTAGTGCATCTAATATCCACATACGTTTATTACTAGTTCACACAAGGCATCGCTATAACTCCTCCTTCTGCTCCACATAAGATGTCACTATAGCCCCTCCTATTGCTCCATATAATGTATCACTATAACCCCACTTACTGCTCCGTATAATGCATCACTATAACCCCACTTACTGCTCCATATAATGTATCACTATAACCCCACTTACTGCTCCATATAATGTATCACTATAACCCCACTTACTGCTCCATATAATGTATCACTATAACCCCACTTACTGCTCCGTATAATGTATCACTATAACCCCACTTACTGCTCCATATAATGTATCACTATAACCCCACTTACTGCTCCATATAATGTATCACTATAACCCCACTTACTGCTCCGTATAATGTATCACTATAACCCCACTTACTGCTCCGTATAATGCATCACTATAACCCCACTTACTGCTCCATATAATGTATCACTATAACCCCACTTACTGCTCCATATAATGTATCACTATAACCCCACTTACTGCTCCATATAATGTATCACTATAACCCCACTTACTGCTCCATATAATGTATCACTATAACCCCACTTACTGCTCCATATAATGTATCACTATAACCCCACTTACTGCTCCGTATAATGTATCACTATAACCCCACTTACTGCTCCGTATAATGTATCACTATAACCCCACTTACTGCTCCGTATAATGTATCACTATAACCCCACTTACTGCTCCGTATAATGTATCACTATAACCCCACTTACTGCTCCATATAATGTATCACTATAACCCCACTTACTGCTCCATATAATGTATCACTATAACCCCACTTACTGCTCCGTATAATGTATCACTATAACCCCACTTACTGCTTCATATAATGTATCACTATAACCCCACTTACTGCTCAGTATAATGTATCCCTATAACCCCACTTACTGCTCCATATAATGTATCACTATAACCCCACTTACTGCTCCGTATAATGTATCACTATAACCCCACTTACTGCTCCATATAATGTATCACTATAACCCCACTTACTGCTCCATATAATGTATCACTATAACCCCACTTACTGCTCCATATAATGTATCACTATAACCCCACTTACTGCTCCATATAATGTATCACTATAACCCCACTTACTGCTCCGTATAATGTATCACTATAACCCCACTTACTGCTCCGTATAATGTATCACTATAACCCCACTTACTGCTCCATATAATGTATCACTATAACCCCACTTACTGCTCCATATAATGTATCACTATAACCCCACTTACTGCTCCGTATAATGTATCACTATAACCTCACTTACTGCTCCGTATAATGTATCACTATAACCCCACTTACTGCTCCGTATAATGTATCACTATAACCCCACTTACTGCTCCATATAATGTATTACTATAACCCCACTTACTGCTCCGTATAATGTATCACTATAACCTCACTTACTGCTCCGTATAATGTATCACTATAACCTCACTTACTGCTCCGTATAATGTATCACTATAACCCCACTTACTGCTCCATATAATGTATTACTATAACCCCACTTACTGCTCCGTATAATGTATCACTATAACCCCACTTACTGCTCCATATAATGTATTACTATAACCCCACTTACTGCTCCGTATAATGTATCACTATAACCCCACTTACTGCTCCATATAATGTATTACTATAACCCCACTTACTGCTCCGTATCATGTATCACTATAACCCCACTTACTGCTCCGTATAATGTATCACTATAACCCCACTTACTGCTCCGTATAATGTATCACTATAACCCCACTTACTGCTCCGTATAATGTATCACTATAACCCCACTTACTGCTCCGTATAATGTATCACTATAACCCCACTTACTGCTCCATATAATGTATCACTATAACCCCTTTTACTGCTCCGTATAATGTATCACTATAACCCCACTTACTGCTCCGTATAATGTATCACTATAACCCCACTTACTGCTCCGTATAATGTATCACTATAACCCTACTTACTGCTCCGTATAATGTATCACTATAACCCCACTTACTGCTCCGTATAATGTATCACTATAACCCCACTTACTGCTCCATATAATGTATCACTATAACCCCACTTACTGCTCCATATAATGTATCACTATAACCCCACTTACTGCTCCGTATAATGTATCACTATAACCTCACTTACTGCTCCGTATAATGTATCACTATAACCTCACTTACTGCTCCGTATAATGTATCACTATAACCCCACTTACTGCTCCGTATAATGTATCACTATAACCCCACTTACTGCTCCGTATAATGTATCACTATAACCCAACTTACTGCTCCGTATAATGTATCACTATAACCCCTTTTACTGTTCTGTATAATGTATCACTATAACCCCACTTACTGCTCCGTATAATGTATCACTATAACCCCACTTACTGCTCCGTATAATGTATCACTATAACCCCACTTACTGCTCCATATAATGTATCACTATAACCCCTTTTACTGCTCCGTATAATGTATCACTATAACCCCACTTACTGCTCCGTATAATGTATCACTATAACCCCACTTACTGCTCCGTATAATGTATCACTATAACCCCACTTACTGCTCCGTATAATGTATCACTATAACCCCACTTACTGCTCCGTATAATGTATCACTATAACCCCACTTACTGCTCCGTATAATGTATCACTATAACCCCACTTACTGCTCCGTATAATGTATCACTATAACCCCTTTTACTGTTCTGTATAATGTATCACTATAACCCCACTTACTGCTCCATATAATGTATCACTATAACCCCACTTACTGCTCCATATAATGTATCACTATAACCCCTTTTACTGTTCTGTATAATGTATCACTATAACCCCACTTACTGCTCTGTATAATGTATCACTATAACCCCACTTACTGCTCCGTATAATGTATCACTATAACCCCACTTACTGCTCCGTATAATGTATCACTATAACCCCACTTACTGCTCCGTATAATGTATCACTATAACCCCTTTTACTGTTCTGTATAATGTATCACTATAACCCCACTTACTGCTCTGTATAATGTATCACTATAACCCCACTTACTGCTCCGTATAATGTATCACTATAACCCAACTTACTGCTCCGTATAATGTATCACTATAACCCCTTTTACTGTTCTGTATAATGTATCACTATAACCCCACTTACTGCTCCATATAATGTATCACTATAACCCCACTTACTGCTCCATATAATGTATCACTATAACCCCTTTTACTGTTCTGTATAATGTATTACTGTACCCGTTCCCACGATTCAACATAACGCAACAATTTAGCCCCTCCTACTGCCCCACATTACACATCACTTTAACCCCTCCTATTGTTCCCCATAACCCGTCTCTAAAACCCTTCCTAGTACCCCAGTAGGAAGGGCTATAGTGACATTTTATGTGGTCATGTAACTAGTTTAGTCATTCCTTCTGCTACATATAGCCCTTTTTATAGCCCCTTCTATTACGCCATATGTAAGCTATCATTATAACCCCCTATTGCTTTGTATAGCCCATCATTATAGCCCCTCCTACAGCTGGATACAGCCTCTCTCTCTCTATAATAGCCAGATTAACCAGAAGGAAATGTAAAATGGTCGCCTAGGGGCCAGGGGTATGACATGGGCCTGGGCCGCCCAGCCCGTGCACCCACACTTAATTTACCTCTCGCTGCAGTTGACTGACAGTGCCTTGTGACCGGATGGCGGGCCCCCTCCATTCTGTTATGCGCTGAACCCAGGGAACAATATAAATAAACCATTTATAACACTGCAGAAACTGTCATCTAAACCAGGGGAGTTTTTTTAGTGTCTGGATATCTGTAAATAAACCATTTATAATCCAACAGAAAAATTACATATAAAACAATTGGAGTGTTTTACTGTCTGGATACCTGTAAATAAAGTGTTTATAACATTACAGAAAATCTCACCTATTCCAGGGGAATGTTTTACAGACAGTATAACTAGATATTAACTGTTTAGAACAATACAGAAAATGTCATATAAAATGGGGGGCAGAGTGTTACAGTCTGGATATCTGTGGAAAAAAAAAGTTAGAACACTGTATGAAAAGGCATCTAAACAAACATTTTATTGCCTAGATATCTCAATTAATCCTTATATAGCAGCACCTAGAATGCATTTTACTTCTGATAATCTGCAAATACACCATGTAAAAAAAAAAAACTACAGAAATACAATAAAAAATGGGGGTGTATTGCTGTCTGGATATCTGTAACCAAAGGTTTTTAATAACCCCACAGGCTCAGGTTCTAAAGCTTGAATATGGAGATATAGCATACTCCTCGCTAAAACAGTGTCCAATTGTTTCAGGTCCTACATCTTTCCCACTTAGAAATTCCTCTGCCCATGCAATTAACAAGTTCTGAGATATACACGAACAGCCTTTTAGATTATCCACCTGCTCCCTGACCATCTCCGAGATTCTTCACCTGTTTTCCTAATTATCTCTAGGGAATTCCCCATACAATATAAAAGATTCCTCACTTGTTCCACTGATAGATCACCTCTTAGATTCTCCACCTGCTCCCTGACTATCTCCGAAATTCTCCACCTGTTTTCCTAATTTTCTCTAGGGAATTCCCCATACATCATAAAATATTCCCCACCTGTTCCACTGATAGATTACCTCTTAGATTCTCCACCTGCTTCACTGACGACCTCTTATATTCTCCACCCATTCCACTAAAAACGTGTTACATTCCCTACCTGTTTTATCGACAGTCTCTAAAATTCTCTACCTGTTCTACAAAAAAGGTCTCACTTTCTCTTCCTGTTCCTTTAACAACCTCTGAGTTCTCCACCTATTTCACCGAAAACATCTGGACTTGTCCACATGTTCCACTGGATCTGAGATTCTCCACCTGTTTCACTGCCAACTTTTCAGATTATCCACCTAACCTCCGCCTAATCCACCAACAAAGTATAAAATCCCCCAAATGTTTTACTGATAACTTCTGGATTCTTTCTAGGACAACATCTGAGTTTCTAAAACTGTTTATAGGACAACCACTGAGTTATTGAATGAGCACTATGCTGATTCTGGATAATATTATTTACAGCACTGCTTAAGTCACCGGGTAGCAATTCACTTACTCTTGGGAATACAATAATTTTGATTGAAGCTCAATAAAGATTACATACTATATGAAATAGTAATTAATACATTATATATGACCTGATTCTCTCGCTCACCAAAGATTTGCTGCCGTAGCACATCACTGTCGTGCAAGGGGTGGGGAATCAGGGGATTTGGTAGACCAGCTGCAGGATATGGGATCCGTGTGAGATGGGATCCTGAAGTTAGTGGATCCATAAGGGGGTGCACAGCAGCAGAGGCTAGATCGGAGAGAGAGGAGAGTCAAAAATAATATTTTATTTATATAGTGCCAGATATTTCTACAGTGCAGGATGAATAGCAAATGTTTGTTTGAGAGACAGAAACAAACTGATGCTCTCAAGGAGATTTATTAAATTGTCATTTTCTGAAAGGTGGGCCAATTACCATAAAAAAACAATGGAATTAGCAGAAATGTTCCATTGACGATTAAACCACCTTTACAGTTTTGCTCTGCTTTTCAGAGCATGACACTTTGATAAATCTCCTAATGATATGAAGAGAGCCTTATCCCTACGTTCAAAAATCCAAATAAATGGTTGACCATGCCAATCTCTACTTTTTACTCTACTGCAGCACTCACCTGCATGGATAGCATCCTGCTGGTGTAGGTGTAAGTGGGAGTGAATGTGTGAATGCTGATGATGATGAGGGGTCACATTCAGCATTTGGAGTCTTGTGAGAGGATCTCCACTCAGAGCCGCCACTCTTTCAGCATGCTGCCGCTCTGCAGCCAGACGCTCTGCATAGGACAGCTCTCCACGGCCACCCCCCGCTGCTCCAGGTCCTCCAGGTGCTCCACCAGGTCCTCCACCAGCAGCCCCCAAGGTCAATCTCTCTCTTTCTAGGGCATGAGCATGTGCGTGTTGCCCATGATGATAAGTGAAAGCAGGATGTAACCCCATTTGAGGAGGTACACCTGCAGCAGATGGAGGAGGTTGTGGAGGTTGATGGTGTGATGCTGGAGGAGGTGGGAGAGGAAGGGAGGATGGGTGAAGGGTATCCAGCTCCCCTGGTTTAACTTCATACCCAGGCTTCAGCCTCTCCCTAAGCTCACGCTCAGCCCTTGAAGGGTCACTTGCAAACACAGCAGGAAGGTTATAGGCAAGAAGTGGGTCTCCTAGGGGTAGGTAGAAAGGGTGGTGAGGTGGGTGTCCAGGCTGTGGAGCTCGTCCAGCTGGTGAAAGTACATGGGGACGAGCATATTCACTAAGGGTGCGAAGGGCAGGAGTATCAGGACCCAGATAAGGAGGAACAGCAGCCACAGCTCCAGGAGGTTCAAAGTGAGGAGGCCGTGAGGGTGCTGAGGATGGAGATGGCATAGTTAAAGAGGGGTGATGAGGAGGCTGTTGAGGACAGAGCTGAGGGCAGTCATGAGAGCGAGACTCCATTTTCTAAAATGAAAAGGAGGAAGCAGGTTATTAATATTTGTCTGACTCCTGTTATCCCCAATTTGTGGTGTCATATAATGAAGTGATATGTCTATCTATCTACATTCTACAATATATATTACAGTTTAAAGCCAGTATAGATGCCATAACCAGATGAAACCTAGTGGTGGACTAGTGAAAACAATCCAGAAAAGGGTGGATTGCATCTGTAAAGGTCGCTATTCGCTAAGATAAATATAGTTACATGTTTTTTGTAAAAACATATTTAAATTTGGGTGAAGTATAACAATGGTGGAAGGTGGCTCCAGCGCATGGAGCTGGCCATGGAAAGAAGTTCTGTCTCCATATACTCCTCTAAGGTACAAAGGGCATCTTTTAATGCGTTGGTAGTGATCCGTAAATTTCCACTTTGATGAATTATAGATACTGTACTGGATATAAGCAAAGAGCTAGATGTATACATGTTAGATAAAATGTGGATCCTAAGGGACATACAGATATAACTGGATGAAAGACACAAAACTCTTGTCATACAGAACAGGTGGTGTGAGGGCTTTTTATAAACTAGGTGCTTATCAAAAATATACAGGGCCAAATTAGGTCTTATGGTCACTACATTCAAGAAGAAAAAAACACTTGATTCCAGGATGACATGAAGACTTGAATCGCTCACCGCGTTCCTCTCCAGCTCACGCTCCCTCTCACGCTCGCGGTCACGCTCTTCGCGAGCTCTCTGTTCACTCTCTCTTCGTGCTCTTTCTATTTGTTCAGAGCGTTTTTTGGACAGCTTGGAGCCTTCAAGGGGCACAAAATAAAGATCGGTCCGGCAACAGGAGTTATAACCACGGTCCAGGTGCTTGTTAAACCTTGTGGTACAAAAATTGTGCAAAACAGACAAATCAGAGGAAATATTGATTTGGAGGAAGGGGAAACAAGTTAAAAATTTCGCTATTCTGAGCCTCTACATATAACAACCCCTTAGACCAGTGGTTCAAAACCCAACCCAACCCAACCCAGTCCTCAAGTGACTCAAGTACCCCCTAACAGTCCAGAATTTAGGGATTACCTAGTTGTGTTTAAGGTGTTTTTAGAAAAAGAAAAAACAAACACTTTTGACACAACAGGGTAATCCCTAAATCCTGGACTGGTAGGGGGTACTTGAGGACTGCGTTGGCAACCCCTGCCTTAGACATTTGTGCTTAATTATAAGTTAAGTTTAATTATAACAACTATATTTGTGCTTAATTAGATAAGTACTTATCTAAAGTAGCATAACGACCACATGTGTTGTAGCAGACATCCCGTGTGCACAATAAGATCTATTATTAATCCAGGTTTCCCATTGTATGCTCAAAGGGTCTTCCTAGCTATGGAAACCTCCAAGCCTCTGAACTTGAGCTTTAAGAATAGTAGTGCCTATTGTGTAATTTCCTAATTCTTGTAATCCTTACCATTCAAGTTTTCATTTATTTTTTATCTCCTGCAACTTGCCTATAAACCATCGTCATGGTCTCATATCCTTACCTGGCAGACTGGCTGGCATGACTTGGTGTGTCCACAAGCTTTGGTGGTGGAGAGGGGCTGGTGACTGGTGGGACTGGACTTTCTCCTTCCCCTTCACACTCTTCAGGAGGTTCCTGTTTTATTTGTACCGCTGTAGGAGCTGGTGGAGGAGGTGCAGGAGGTGCAGGAGGAGGTGCAGAGGATGGAGGTGAAGTCTCCTTATAACTTTGGGAAGGGAGAGGGGGTGGGGTAGAGGTTGGAAAAGATCCTGCCTTATAAGGCGGTGGAGGCCCACTTTTGTAGGGAGGAGCAGGTGGAGGTGGCCCCTTATAGCCTTGGAAAGGGTAATTAGTATTATACGCTTGAGAATTGTTGGGATAGTTACAAACTGAAGGGGAAGAATGAGGCTGATAAATGGGATGTGTGGGCTGTTGGTTCTCTGTCTGTGATGGGAACCCTAAATTACCCCCTCCAGAAGAGGGTTGGGGTAGAATATGGGAAGAGTTAGTTGGTGCAGGTGATTGTCCACCACCATTTCCTCCTCCTGCAACTGTATGCTGCCCGCTGCTTTGAAGGGGTGCATTTGATGAAATAAGCCCCCCTGGCTGAATCTGAGGTGGGTGGTGTCCTGTTTGAGGTGTGCCACTAGGAGGCAGAGTACTCTGTGAAGTGGGGGAGCGCCCTCTGTTTGGCAGGATGTGGGGATGATGTGGATTTGTTGAGGGATGGTTAGGGGACTGCCCCCTGGCTGTTGTAGCCCCTCCATGTGTGTGTAGAACACTGCCCTGGGACCCTGCTGACTGAATATGCCCAGCAGGAGGTATTGGATGTGGAGGGTGGTTATTAAGAGGGGACTGAGTTCTGGTGCCACCATGGTGGGAGGCTGTGAATCCGCCAGCAATATTTTGTCCACCACCCACTTGTCCATTCTGGGGAGGCGGTTGAGGGTAATGGGGACCACCGCCACTTCGACTGTAATTTATGCCACTTTGAGCCCATGTTTGGTGTGGACCTGGTTGAGGCTGTCCATATTTGCCTTGTGGTGGGTAGGGGTGGGGATAACCAGATGGGTATTGGCTTGGGTAAGGTGGGTACCGGAGGGTACATGGTGCAGGAGGTAGAGGTTGTCCAGCCTTTTCTCCTACTTGTGGAGAAAGTCCAGGGGAGGCATTTAGAGGACGCAGTGCAGGGGGAGGTGGAAGGTTGTGAGACACATGAGGATAAGATGTAGAGGACGAAGAGCAGGTAGACACACTAGCAGAGGCGGTGGGAGAACCCTGCTGGGGTCTAGGAGAGCCCAAACCTGCTATGGGTGTGGTAGGAGGTGGCTTTGCCTGCGCAGGTTGTTGAGGCCCAGCTTTCACAACCCCACTGTTGCTGGGATATAGTTGTGGAAGGTGTGGGGCTTGATAGCTTCGGGCAGTTGGAAGTTCATTTTGTGAAACTGGTTGTGGGGCTTGAGAGGTGGGTGGCAGAATAGGAACCTCAGGAATTGGCGAGCTTGGGGGCTGAGGTGAGTTAGGCCCCCTGTATAAAGATGGGAAGGATTTTGGGGATGGAACAGAAGAGGCATCACTCTCGCTATCTCCACTGTGCAGACTTGGAGATGTGCTACGGTTATCCTGGTCAATGTCACGTGGGTCGCTGCCACCATCCTCATTACAGCTCTGGCCATCCAGGCTTTCCTCATCTGGTGGGGGACGTGGGACCTCAGGAGACTGCAAAGAAAGTGTGTGTTTATAGATTACTACACATGCACTCTATTACTTTATTAAGAAGGTTTACTTTAAACAAATGGGCAGTAGAAGAGGTTTTATAGGGAGTGGTGATTCATTAGGATTCATGATTCATTAGGATTCATAGGAAATAATGATATGGAGTACAGTAGAGAGCTATAAAGAAGCATTAGGCACATAACATGGAGTAACAGGAGGCGTTATAGGGAGGTGTTACATGGAGTAAAAGGCAGAGTTATGGGGAGGTATAACATGGAGTAACAGGCGGAGTTATAGGGAGGTATAGCATGGAGTAACAGGAGGAGTTATAAGAAGGAATAGAATGGACTAACAGGAGGAGTTAAAGGGAGGTATAACAAGGAGTAAGGAGAAGTTATAGGGAGGTATAACATTGAGAAACAGCAGGAGTTATGAGGAGCTGCAACATGGAGTAACCCAATAAGTTATACAAAGGGTTAACACTAAATAACAGAGGAAGTTACGATTAGGGTGCATTTTTTAAGAGGAATTAAATGGGTCAATATGGTGAGCTATAGCGACTGCAATATGAAACAAAAGAATATATTATAGAGGTTACATATAGAGGTTACACGCACTAATATTAAGCGTTCTTCAAAAGACATAAAGCAAATGCTAGCTTTTGGCTTAGCTAATTAGTTGTAGTTTTGCTCCTCAAACCTAGGCCTAAATTGAATATTTTTGGACAAGCTCTTCCAATGATTTAATATTTAAAAAAAATATTTTATGATTAACTGAAATAATTTATGTACAATATAATTTTTGCAATTTGAACATTTTTGAAAATCAATTAAAATAAAATATATACCGTATATACTCGAGTATAAGCCGACCTGAATATAAGCCGAGGCCCCTAATTTTACCCAAAAAAAATGGGAAAATGTATTGACTCGAGTATAAGACTAGGGTGGGAAATGCAGCAGCTACTGGTAAATTTCTAAATAAAATTAGATCCTAAAAAAATGATATTAATTGATTATTTATTTACAGTGTGTGTATATAATGAATGCAGTGTGTGTGTATGAGTGCAGTGTGTGTATGAGTGCAGTGTGTGTATGAGTGCAGTGTGTGTATGAGTGCAGTGTGTGTGTATGAGTGCAGTGTGTGTATGAGTGCAGTGTGTATTAGTGTATGACTGCAGTGTGTGTGTGTGAGTGCAGTGTGTGTATGAGTGCAGTGTGTATGTATGAATGCAGTGTGTGTGTATGAGTGCAGTGTGTGTATGAGTGCAGTGTGTGCAGTGTGTATGTATGAGTGCAGTGTGTGTGTGTATGAATGCAGTGTGTGTGTATGAGTGCAGTGTGTGTATGAGTGCAGTGTGTGTGAATGAATGCAGTGTGTATGAATGCAGTGTGTGTATGAGTGCAGTGTGTGTGTATGAATGCAGTGTGTGTGTATGAGTGCAGTGTGTGTGTGTGAATGCAGTGTGTGTATGAGTGCAGTGTGTGTGTGTGTGTGATGCAGAGTGTGATGCAGAGCCTTGGTGGGGGGTGGGCATTTTTAATATTTTTTTTATTATTATTATTTTAATTTTTGGGGGGGTTATATTCTTATTTATTTATTTTTATTATTATTTTATTATTATTATTAATTTTTTTTTTCGTCCCCCCTCCCTGCTTGATACATGGCAGGGAGGGGGGCTCTCCTTCCCTGGTGGTCCAGTGGCATTGGCAGTTCAGTGAGGGGAAGGGGGCTGGCAGAGAGCACTTACCTCTCCTGCAGCTCCTGTCAGCTCCCTTCTCCTCCGCGCCGGTCCGTGCAGCTCTTCTGTCAGCTCACACTGTAAGTCTCGCGAGAGCCGCACTATGTCCCCGCGGCTCTCGCGAGACTTACACTGGGAGCTGACAGAGGTGCTGAACGGACCACCGCGGAGGAGGAGGGAGCTGACAGGAGCTGCAGGAGAGGTAAGTAACCGCACACAGCCCCCAGTCTGTATAATGGCAATGTAAATTGCCATAATACAGACAGTGACTCAAGTATAAGCCGAGTTGGGGTTTTTCAGCACAAAAAATGTGCTGAAAAACTCGGCTTATACTCGAGTATATACGGTATATATATATCCAAACATATTAAATCATTTGAAAAGCTTATGGAAAAATATTAAAATTAAGGCCATAACCTTCAGTGTTTCTCCAAAATAGTTGTTGTCACCGGGAAGCAAACAAGGGAGCTGTAGTTGAACTGTCCTTTAAATATATCCATATACTGTGCATGTTCATTAAGTTGTCAGGGTATTTATATCGGCAGACATTTTGTGCTATGATAGAAATTAAAATGTATATTGTCAGAGTCACTCTGAACAGAGCAGACTCCATTTTGTTATTTTCAAGCTAACAAAAGACACAAGATTTCTATCCTTTCTGTAAAGCTAACTACTGAGCTGGGAGCTTAGGAATGTTTGTATATACAAATCAAGTGATAAGAAATGAGAATGGGGGATGGGCAGACTGTCTAAATGCTAATGGAATAGAAAAAATTCTAAACCCAGACATTTGTGACAGAGAAGATTAAATACGGTAATTTAATTTTACTTTCGATATTGTATAAGATCCCATTGTAATTTAGAGGTCAGACACATAGTCTGAAGAAAGCCTAAAGAAACACTTTGAACTGACAGAAAACTTAAGTTATAGATAACCATAAAGATAAGTTAAATTACGTCAAAATAGCCACCAGGAAAAGTTAACTCTTTCCTGGATAGGAATGTTTAGTGGGACGAGACTGCCCTCTATAGACCAAATACTTAAATTGCTATCTGGAAGGTAACCACACCTCCAGTTTTCTATTGGTCTATCACCTAGTGACGAACAGAGAATTTTTCCCTTTAAAAGTTAAGACAAAGGGAAGAGAGAGGAGCGAAGGAAGCAAAGGAGTGAGCAGTCGGGGTAAGAGGTCAAAGAGTCGGAAGCAGGCTAAGAAAGAAAAGCAGAGTCAGAGTGAGAAAGAAACATTCCTTGACACTTAGCTACCTGAGAACATCTGATGAGAATGTCTACTCAACTGGTAATTATACTGGTTTCATTTAATTAATCTAAATTAATTCAAATTTTTCTAATAGCATGATATATGACTGGATAAATCATGATCAGATTTCGATATTTAGAAATCTTAGTTAACTAAGAAGTATATAGTTATAACCATTCCATTCTGCAGCTGGAATTAGAATAATTATGTATTTATGTGATTTATCACATGTTAGCATATCGTGATATTCATCCAGGTGTATTGATTTGCTCTAAAATAAGATAAAATATCTGTTTAGGCAAGTTAAAATTCTGCTTATAGAACATGGTAGATTACTCTTATTGGATGGTTCCAGGAAATGACTAATGAGCTGGTTTAAATGTTATTTTATTTAAAATTACATGAGAATAGATCTTAATTACCTAGAAGGTCTAGCCAGCATTGAAAGGGTTATTCTAACTGTTAGCTAAGTTTTATGGCCTTATGCTGCAAGCTGTGTGAAAGAAAGTTTCTCTGTGAAGCCCATCATAAATCTTTGTCTTGACAATTGGCTGTGTTAACCATTGGAATGTATTGCCATTTGTATTGCATACTCATGTTATACTGAATTTTCATTGATTATTATCACGCATGTTACATATTATTATTATTTAAATTGTCACAATAAATTGTATCTATTTTTATAACAAATTGTGATTTTATTTATATGGAATACATTTCACTTACACGATAACGATCTTTAAGCCTTCATTTCTGACCATCCTGATTTCTCATCCTACATGGAACTCTAGCACTTATTCTGAATGGATTTTCATGTCCAAGATGTGAAACATTTGATGGAGTAAATTACTTTTTTACATTCTAGTAATCTTCTCCTTATACGAATGAGAACCTTACCTCCATCTTTACTTTCTTTTCGGTTTTCCCTGCTTCTCCCTCACTCTCAGATGAATCTTTTACTCTGTCTCGTTTACTGCTCTTAGATACAGAATCATCCATCCGTCCCTTCTATGAGGGGGAAAAAAAAAATTGCATTTTTCTTTTATTCCACACTGGCAGCTCCATCAACCATTTTGTTTTTAAGCAGTGTTAAAATTGTCAGCTTGAAGATTCATCACCAACCAATCTTCTATCACCACTACCTCACCCCAAAACCATTACTACCTACCCCCGGCTTTACCTGTATTCTCTCTTCCATCTCCATAACAGCCAGCTCACTAGTTATGTTACCAACCCACTTACCAAATTTCATCACCAGCATATTCCTAACTCCTTCCCTAAAACCCATCACCTCCCTAGCTCTATCAGCACCCCATTGCCAAACTGAACCAAGAACTCTATTATCACATCATCATCAAGTTCTATCACTATCAACTTGATCCCTAGCTTTATCACCACCTCCTCATCAAACTGCACCATGATCTCATCCCTAGCTAAATCACCAAATCCTCATCAAACTGAATGAACACCCCACCCCTTGCTTTATCACCACCTCCTCGTGAAACTGCACTAACATTCCACCCCTGGCTTTATCACCACCTCCTTATCAAATTGCACCAACATTCTATCTCTAACTCTATCACCACATACTTGTCAAACGGCAACAACATTCCATCCCTGGCTCAATCACCACCTCTTATTTGATACTGGCTAATTTGGTACTGTAGCTCAAAAAACATCTTGATCGAAATGGAATATCCTCCATAGCTTTATCACCATCTCATCCTTAGCTCTATAAGCAACCCCTCGCTAAATTCTATCACCATCCCATCTTCCTAGCTCTATTATCATCCCATCTCCAAAATCATTACCAACACCCCACCACTATATCTATTAGCACCTCTTCTCTATCACATTCCCCTCCCTAAATTGTATCACTACTACATCCCTAGTTCTTTTAGCAACCTATTTCATAGCTCCAGGTAGCTCTCTTTATTTCTTACCTAACTTCAATACACCCCTTTACCAACTCCTATAGCACCTTCTGCTCCAGTTTCAGTACAACTCCACCTTCTTACTAGTACTGTCATCCCTTCATTACCATAGCCTTGGCAATCACAATGCCTTCTCCTAATTACCTCATCAGTCTAAGGTCCATCAACATCCATTCCTCAGCATTGACTAACCTTATCAATGAAATAATCACCACCATCATGTCAGTACAAACACCACCCTTCTCCCTCACCATTTCCTCTCCTAGTTCTATGGTCGTGCTTCTACCCAGCTGCAGTCTTTCTTCCCAGTTTACTCTCCTATACTCACCATCACCTTTCCACTTGGCCTTGCTTTCTCACTTTTGCTGTCACTACTCGAAGTGCTGATTGCTCCAGGTGAGGCTCGTCCCCTTGCTCTGCGTTCCTCCCGGGGGCCCACACTCTCCTTTCTCCTACCGCTCCTCATCGACATCTTCCCAGGAAGACAAATCAAACATCATGGAGGAAAATTTTCATGTCCTTCTGTGTAAGCTTATCCATGCACACTGTGCCCAGGCCTTCTTTAACACACTATATATAGATGAAATTTGCTCTACAGGTTATTATAAATCTCATTCCATTCAAGTGATCAATCTCATACCATTGTATGTGTAACAACCTATGGTGAGTGGAGAATCCTCTATTGAAACTTTATATTTTTGAAATTCCTATTCTTTGTTTTTTGAAAATTGCACTTTCCAGCATCAGCACTGTGAGGTTCATGACTCCACCAGGATCCTTAGTTTCATTTCATTTGTCTACATTCATTTCTCTCAAACTATTCTACTTAATGCCAAAGTGGCCAGGACTCTCCAACCCATACCACTATGCAGATCTCCCTACATAGAGACGGGGCTGTAGCTGCTGGTACAGGGGTCATGTACTCCAGAAGCTACATCTAGTCTAGGATAACTCAAAGTATGACAACAAGGGATTTATTCACTGCACATGGAATTTTGCTGAACTGGAAAACAGGTGTGGAAAACAAATAGGAAATCTTGCTAAATGGATGGATATTTCCATGCTTATGTTGGCTTACATTTTTTTTTAAATGTCAATTTATTGCAGCTCTTTAGTGAATAAATTTCTTTATCTGCATCTCCTTATTTTTATCCATGGCCTGTGACCACATCCTGTTTTAGAGATAGAAAATCATATGTATTCCAATATCCAACTCACTGACTGTAGCTGTGAAACTCATTCCTATACCAGATTTAATGACTGTACTGAAGAGTTCCGTCTCTGACATTCAGTGTGATGTCACAGAGTTTGGGTATCTACACAGCTCTACCTCTGACTCACTGTGTGATGATGTCACAATGTTTGAGTCTATGACCCGCTCTGTCTCTGGGGTTTTGAGTGATGTCACAGTTCTGAGTCCAGCTTTGATTGCCACTGACTCACAGTGTCTGGATCTGAGGTCAGGTCAGGTATGTTTTTAACTCTAAATGGTATATCAAACTATTTGGGTCTGAAACCTGATCCCTAACTGTGTTAGGGTCTGAGCCTAGCTCTCTCTCTAACTTTGTGTTTGGGTCTGGGCCAAACTCTATCTCTAACTTTGTGTTTGGGTCGGGGTCTAGCTCTGTCTCTGACTTGGTGTTTGGGTCTGGGCCTAGCTCTCTCTCTGACTTGGTTTTTGGGTCTGTGCCAAACTCTGTCTCTAACTTTGTGTTTGGGTTTGGGCCTAGCTCTCTCTCTCTGACTTGGTGTTTGGGTCTGGGCATAGCTCTGTCTCTGACTTGGTGTTTGGGTCTGGGCCTAGCTCTCTCTCTGACTTGGTGTTTGGGTCTGTGCCAAACTCTGTCTCTAACTTTGTGTTTGGGTCTGGGCCTAGCTCTCTCTCTCTGACTTGGTGTTTGGGTCTGGGCATAGCTCTGTCTCTGACTTGGTGTTTGGGTCTGGGCCTAGCTCTCTTTCTGACTTGGTGTTTGGGTCTGTGCCAAACTCTGTCTCTAACTTTGTGTTTGGGTCTGGGCCTAGCTCTGTCTCTGACTTAGTGTTTGGGTCTGGGCCTAGCTCTGTCTCTGACTTGGTGTTTGGGTCTGGGCCTAGCTCTCTCTCTGACTTGGTGTTTGGGTCTGTGCCAAACTCTGTCTCTAACTTTGTGTTTGGGTCTGGGCCTAGCTCTCTCTCTCTGACTTGGTGTTTGGGTCTGAGCCTAGCTCTGTCTCTAACTTTGTGTTTGGGTCTGGGCTCTCTAACTTTGTGTTTGGGTCTGGGCCTAGTTCTCTGTCACTGACTTGGTGTTTTGGTCTGGGCGTAGCTCTCTGTCACTGACTTGGTGTTTTGGTCTGGGCGTAGCTCTCTCTCTGACTTGGTGTTTGGGTCTGGGCCTAGCTCTCTCTCTGACTTGGTGTTTTGGTCTGGGCCTAGCTCTGTCTCTGACTTGGTGTTTGGGTCTGGGCTCTCTAACTTTGTGTTTGGGTCTGGGCCTAGTTCTCTCTCTCTGACTTGGTGTTTGGGTCTGGGCATAGCTCTGTCTCTGACTTGGTGTTTGGGTATGGGCATAGCTCTGTCTCTGACTTGGTGTTTTGTCTGGGCCTAGCTCTGTCTCTGACTTGGTGTTTTGGTCTGGGCCTAGCTCTGTCTCTGACATGGTGTTTGGGTCTGGGCCTTGCTCTGTCTCTGACTTAGTGTTTGGGTCTGAGCCTAGCTCTGTCTCTGACTTAGTGTTTGGGTCTGGGCCTAGCTCTGTCTCTGACTTGGTGTTTGGGTCTGGGCCTAGCTCTCTCTCTCTGACTTGGTGTTTGGGTCTGTGCCAAACTCTGTCTCTAACTTTGTGTTTGGGTCTGGGCCTAGCTCTCTCTCTCTGACTTGGTGTTTGGGTCTGGGCCTAGCTCTGTTTCTGGCTTGGTGTTTTGTCTGGGCCTAGCTCTGTCTCTGACTTAGTGTTTGGGTCTGGGCCTAGCTCTGTCTCTGACTTGGTGTTTGGGTCTGGGCCTAGCGCTGTCTCTGACATGGTGTTTGGGTCTGGGCCTAGCTCTGTCTCTGACTTGGTGTTTGGGTTTGAGCCTAGCTCTGCCTCTGACTTAGTGTTTGGGTCTGAGCCTAGCTCTGTCTCTGACTTGGTGTTTGGGTATGAGCCTAGCTCTGTCTCTGACTTGGTGTTTGGCTCTGGGAGAAGCTCTGTCTCTGACTTGGTGTTTGGGTCTGGGCCTAGCTCTGTCTCTGACATGGTATTTGGGTCTAAGCCTAGCTTTTCTCTGACTTAGTGTTTGAGTCTGGGCCTGACTCTGTCTCTGACTTAGTGTTTGGGTCTGGGCCTAGCTCTGTTTCTGGCTTGGTGTTTTGTCTGGGCCTAGCTCTGTCTCTAACTTTGTGTTTGGGTCTGGGCTCTCTAACTTTGTGTTTGGGTCTGGGCCTAGTTCTCTGTCTCTGACTTGGTGTTTTGGTCTGGGCGTAGCTCTCTCTCTGACTTGGTGTTTGGGTCTGGGCCTAGCTCTCTCTCTGACTTGGTGTTTTGGTCTGGGCCTAGCTCTGTCTCTGACTTGGTGTTTGGGTCTGGGCTCTCTAACTTTGTGTTTGGGTCTGGGCCTAGTTCTCTCTCTCTTACTTGGTGTTTGGGTCTGGGCCTAGTTCTCTCTCTCTGACTTGGTGTTTGGGTCTGGGCATAGCTCTGTCTCTGACTTGGTGTTTGGGTATGGGCGTAGCTCTGTCTCTGACTTGGTGTTTTGTCTGGGCCTAGCTCTGTCTCTGACTTGGTGTTTTGGTCTGGGCCTAGCTCTGTCTCTGACATGGTGTTTGGGTCTGGGCCTTGCTCTGTCTCTGACTTAGTGTTTGGGTCTGAACCTAGCTCTGTCTCTGACTTGGTGTTTGGGTCGTGGCCTAGCTCTGTTTCTGACTTGGTGTTTGGGTGTGGGCCTAGCTCTGTCTCTGACATGGTGTTTTGGTCTGGGCCTAGCTCTGTCTCTGGCTTAGTGTTTGGGTCTGGGCCTAGCTCTGTCTCTGACTTAGTGTTTGGGTCTGGGCCTAGCTCTGTCTCTGACTTGGTGTTTGGGTCTGGGCCTAGCTCTGTCTCTGGCTTGGTGTTTTGTCTGGGCCTAGCTGCTCTGTCTCTGACTTAGTGTTTGGGTCTGGGCCTAGCTCTGTCTCTGACTTGGTGTTTGGGTCTGGGCCTAGCTCTGTCTCTGACTTGGTGTTTTGGTCTGGGCCTAGCTCTGTCTCTGACTTGGTGTTTGGGTCTGGGCCTAGCTCTGTCTCTGACATGGTGTTTGGGTCTGGGCCTAGCTCTGTCTCTGATTTGGTGTTTGGGTTTGAGCCTAGCTCTGTCTCTGACTTGGTGTTTGGGTCTGGGCCTAGCGCTGTTTCTGACATGGTGTTTGGGTCTGGGCCTAGCTCTGTCTCTGACTTGGTGTTTGGGTTTGAGCCTAGCTCTGCCTCTGACTTAGTGTTTGGGTCTGAGCCTAGCTCTGTCTCTGACTTGGTGTTTGGGTTTGAGCCTAGCTCTGCCTCTGACTTAGTGTTTGGGTCTGGGCCTAGCTCTGTCTCTGACTTGGTGTTTTGGTCTGGGCCTAGCTCTGTCTCTGACTTGGTGTTTGGGTCTGGGCCTAGCTCTGTCTCTGACATGGTGTTTGGGTCTGGGCCTAGCTCTGTCTCTGACTTGGTGTTTGGGTCTGGGCCTAGCTCTGTCTCTGACTTGGTGTTTTGGTCTGGGCCTAGCTCTGTCTCTGACTTGGTGTTTGGGTCTGGGCCTAGCTCTGTCTCTGACATGGTGTTTGGGTCTGGGCCTAGCTCTGTCTCTGACATGGTGTTTGGGTTTGAGCCTAGCTCTGTCTCTGACTTGGTGTTTGGGTCTGGGCCTAGCGCTGTCTCTGACATGGTGTTTGGGTCTGGGCCTAGCTCTGTCTCTGACTTGGTGTTTGGGTTTGAGCCTAGCTCTGCCTCTGACTTAGTGTTTGGGTCTGAGCCTAGCTCTGTCTCTGACTTGGTGTTTGGGTTTGAGCCTAGCTCTGCCTCTGACTTAGTGTTTGGGTCTGAGCCTAGCTCTGTCTCTGACTTGGTGTTTTGGTCTGGGCCTAGCTCTGTCTCTGACTTGGTGTTTGGGTCTGGGCCTTGCTCTGTCTCTGACATGGTGTTTGGGTCTGGGCCTAGCTCTGTCTCTGACTTGGTGTTTGGGTCTGGGCCTAGCTCTGTCTCTGACTTGGTGTTTTGGTCTGGGCCTAGCTCTGTCTCTGACTTGGTGTTTGGGTCTGGGCCTAGCTCTGTCTCTGACTTGGTGTTTTGGTCTGGGCCTAGCTCTGTCTCTGACTTGGTGTTTGGGTCTGGGCCTAGCTCTGTCTCTGACATGGTGTTTGGGTCTGGGCCTAGCTCTGTCTCTGACATGGTGTTTGGGTTTGAGCCTAGCTCTGTCTCTGACTTGGTGTTTGGGTCTGGGCCTAGCGCTGTCTCTGACATGGTGTTTGGGTCTGGGCCTAGCTCTGTCTCTGACTTGGTGTTTGGGTTTGAGCCTAGCTCTGCCTCTGACTTAGTGTTTGGGTCTGAGCCTAGCTCTGTCTCTGACTTGGTGTTTGGGTTTGAGCCTAGCTCTGCCTCTGACTTAGTGTTTGGGTCTGAGCCTAGCTCTGTCTCTGACTTGGTGTTTTGGTCTGGGCCTAGCTCTGTCTCTGACTTGGTGTTTGGGTCTGGGCCTTGCTCTGTCTCTGACATGGTGTTTGGGTCTGGGCCTAGCTCTGTCTCTGACTTGGTGTTTGGGTCTGGGCCTAGCTCTGTCTCTGACTTGGTGTTTTGGTCTGGGCCTAGCTCTGTCTCTGACTTGGTGTTTGGGTCTGGGCCTAGCTCTGTCTCTGACATGGTGTTTGGGTCTGGGCCTAGCTCTGTCTCTGACTTGGTGTTTGGGTTTGAGCCTAGCTCTGTCTCTGACTTGGTGTTTGGGTCTGGGCCTAGCGCTGTCTCTGACATGGTATTTGGGTCTGGGCCTAGCTCTGTCTCTGACTTGGTGTTTGGGTTTGAGCCTAGCTCTGCCTCTGACTTAGTGTTTGGGTCTGAGCCTAGCTCTGTCTCTGACTTGGTGTTTGGGTCTGGGCGAAGCTCTGTCTCTGACTTGGTGTTTGGGTCTGGGCGAAGCTCTGTCTCTGACTTGGTGTTTGGGTCTGGGCCTAGCTCTGTCTCTGACATGGTATTTGGGTCTAAGCCTAGCTTTTCTCTGACTTTTTGTTTGGGTCTGGGCTCTCTAACTTTGTGTTTGGGTCTGGGCCTAGTTCTCTCTCTCTTACTTGGTGTTTGGGTCTGGGCCTAGTTCTCTCTCTCTGACTTGGTGTTTGGGTCTGGGCATAGCTCTGTCTCTGACTTGGTGTTTGGGTATGGGCGTAGCTCTGTCTCTGACTTGGTGTTTGGGTCTGGGCCTAGCTCTGTCTCTGACATGGTATTTGGGTCTAAGCCTAGCTTTTCTCTGACTTTGTGTTTGGGTCTGGGCTCTCTAACTTTGTGTTTGGGTCTGGGTCTAGTTCTCTCTCTCTTACTTGGTGTTTGGGTCTGGGCCTAGTTCTCTCTCTCTGACTTGGTGTTTGGGTCTGGGCGTAGCTCTGTCTCTGACTTGGTGTTTTGTCTGGGCCTAGCTCTGTCTCTGACTTGGTGTTTTGGTCTGGGCCTAGCTCTGTCTCTGACATGGTGTTTGGGTCTGGGCCTTGCTCTGTCTCTGACTTAGTGTTTGGGTCTGAGCCTAGCTCTGTCTCTGACTTGGTGTTTGGGTCGTGGCCTAGCTCTGTTTCTGACTTGGTGTTTGGGTCTGGGCCTAGCTCTGTCTCTGACATGGTGTTTTGGTCTGGGCCTAGCTCTGTCTCTGACTTGGTGTTTGGGTCTGGGCCTAGCTCTGTCTCTGACTTGGTGTTTTGGTCTGGGCCTAGCTCTGTCTTTGACTTGGTGTTTGGGTCTGGGCCTAGCTCTGTCTCTGACATGGTGTTTGGGTCTGGGCCTAGCTCTGTCTCTGACTTGGTGTTTGGGTTTGAGCCTAGCTCTGTCTCTGACTTGGTGTTTGGGTCTGGGCCTAGCGCTGTCTCTGACATGGTGTTTGGGTCTGGGCCTAGCTCTGTCTCTGACTTGGTGTTTGGGTTTGAGCCTAGCTCTGTCTCTGACTTAGTGTTTGGGTCTGAGCCTAGCTCTGTCTCTGACTTGGTGTTTGGGTATGAGCCTAGCTCTGTCTCTGACTTGGTGTTTGGCTCTGGGAGAAGCTCTGTCTCTGACTTGGTATTTGGGTCTAAGCCTAGCTTTTCTCTGACTTAGTGTTTGAGTCTGGGCCTGGCTCTGTCTCTGACTTAGTGTTTGGGTCTGGGCCTAGCTCTGTTTCTGGCTTGGTGTTTTGTCTGGGCCTAGCTCTGTCTCTGACTTAGTGTTTGGGTCTGGGCCTAGCTCTGTCTCTGACTTGGTGTTTGGGTCTGGGCCTAGCTCTGTCTCTGGCTTGGTGTTTTGTCTGGGCCTAGCTGCTCTGTCTCTGACTTAGTGTTTGGGTCTGGGCCTAGCTCTGTCTCTGACTTGGTGTTTTGGTCTGGGCCTAGCTCTGTCTCTGACTTGGTGTTTGGGTCTGGGCCTAGCTCTGTCTCTGACTTGGTGTTTGGGTCTGGGCCTAGCTCTGTCTCTGACATGGTGTTTTGGTCTGGGCCTAGCTCTGTCTCTGACTTGGTGTTTGGGTCTGGGCCTAGCTCTGTCTCTGACATGGTGTTTGGGTCTGGGCCTAGCTCTGTCTCTGACATGGTGTTTGGGTTTGAGCCTAGCTCTGTCTCTGACTTGGTGTTTGGGTCTGGGCCTAGCGCTGTCTCTGACATGGTGTTTGGGTCTGGGCCTAGCTCTGTCTCTGACTTGGTGTTTGGGTTTGAGCCTAGCTCTGCGTTCCTCCCGGGGGCCCACACTCTCCTTTCTCCTACCGCTCCTCATCGACATCTTCCCAGGAAGACAAATCAAACATCATGGAGGAAAATTTTCATGTCCTTCTGTGTAAGCTTATCCATGCACACTGTGCCCAGGCCTTCTTTAACACACTATATATAGATGAAATTTGCTCTACAGGTTATTATAAATCTCATTCCATTCAAGTGATCAATCTCATACCATTGTATGTGTAACAACCTATGGTGAGTGGAGAATCCTCTATTGAAACTTTATATTTTTGAAATTCCTATTCTTTGTTTTTTGAAAATTGCACTTTCCAGCATCAGCACTGTGAGGTTCATGACTCCACCAGGATCCTTAGTTTCATTTCATTTGTCTACATTCATTTCTCTCAAACTATTCTACTTAATGCCAAAGTGGCCAGGACTCTCCAACCCATACCACTATGCAGATCTCCCTACATAGAGACGGGGCTGTAGCTGCTGGTACAGGGGTCATGTACTCCAGAAGCTACATCTAGTCTAGGATAACTCAAAGTATGACAACAAGGGATTTATTCACTGCACATGGAATTTTGCTGAACTGGAAAACAGGTGTGGAAAACAAATAGGAAATCTTGCTAAATGGATGGATATTTCCATGCTTATGTTGGCTTACATTTTTTTTTAAATGTCAATTTATTGCAGCTCTTTAGTGAATAAATTTCTTTATCTGCATCTCCTTATTTTTATCCATGGCCTGTGACCACATCCTGTTTTAGAGATAGAAAATCATATGTATTCCAATATCCAACTCACTGACTGTAGCTGTGAAACTCATTCCTATACCAGATTTAATGACTGTACTGAAGAGTTCCGTCTCTGACATTCAGTGTGATGTCACAGAGTTTGGGTATCTACACAGCTCTACCTCTGACTCACTGTGTGATGATGTCACAATGTTTGAGTCTATGACCCGCTCTGTCTCTGGGGTTTTGAGTGATGTCACAGTTCTGAGTCCAGCTTTGATTGCCACTGACTCACAGTGTCTGGATCTGAGGTCAGGTCAGGTATGTTTTTAACTCTAAATGGTATATCAAACTATTTGGGTCTGAAACCTGATCCCTAACTGTGTTAGGGTCTGAGCCTAGCTCTCTCTCTAACTTTGTGTTTGGGTCTGGGCCAAACTCTATCTCTAACTTTGTGTTTGGGTCGGGGTCTAGCTCTGTCTCTGACTTGGTGTTTGGGTCTGGGCCTAGCTCTCTCTCTGACTTGGTTTTTGGGTCTGTGCCAAACTCTGTCTCTAACTTTGTGTTTGGGTTTGGGCCTAGCTCTCTCTCTCTGACTTGGTGTTTGGGTCTGGGCATAGCTCTGTCTCTGACTTGGTGTTTGGGTCTGGGCCTAGCTCTCTCTCTGACTTGGTGTTTGGGTCTGTGCCAAACTCTGTCTCTAACTTTGTGTTTGGGTCTGGGCCTAGCTCTCTCTCTCTGACTTGGTGTTTGGGTCTGGGCATAGCTCTGTCTCTGACTTGGTGTTTGGGTCTGGGCCTAGCTCTCTTTCTGACTTGGTGTTTGGGTCTGTGCCAAACTCTGTCTCTAACTTTGTGTTTGGGTCTGGGCCTAGCTCTGTCTCTGACTTAGTGTTTGGGTCTGGGCCTAGCTCTGTCTCTGACTTGGTGTTTGGGTCTGGGCCTAGCTCTCTCTCTGACTTGGTGTTTGGGTCTGTGCCAAACTCTGTCTCTAACTTTGTGTTTGGGTCTGGGCCTAGCTCTCTCTCTCTGACTTGGTGTTTGGGTCTGAGCCTAGCTCTGTCTCTAACTTTGTGTTTGGGTCTGGGCTCTCTAACTTTGTGTTTGGGTCTGGGCCTAGTTCTCTGTCACTGACTTGGTGTTTTGGTCTGGGCGTAGCTCTCTGTCACTGACTTGGTGTTTTGGTCTGGGCGTAGCTCTCTCTCTGACTTGGTGTTTGGGTCTGGGCCTAGCTCTCTCTCTGACTTGGTGTTTTGGTCTGGGCCTAGCTCTGTCTCTGACTTGGTGTTTGGGTCTGGGCTCTCTAACTTTGTGTTTGGGTCTGGGCCTAGTTCTCTCTCTCTGACTTGGTGTTTGGGTCTGGGCATAGCTCTGTCTCTGACTTGGTGTTTGGGTATGGGCATAGCTCTGTCTCTGACTTGGTGTTTTGTCTGGGCCTAGCTCTGTCTCTGACTTGGTGTTTTGGTCTGGGCCTAGCTCTGTCTCTGACATGGTGTTTGGGTCTGGGCCTTGCTCTGTCTCTGACTTAGTGTTTGGGTCTGAGCCTAGCTCTGTCTCTGACTTAGTGTTTGGGTCTGGGCCTAGCTCTGTCTCTGACTTGGTGTTTGGGTCTGGGCCTAGCTCTCTCTCTCTGACTTGGTGTTTGGGTCTGTGCCAAACTCTGTCTCTAACTTTGTGTTTGGGTCTGGGCCTAGCTCTCTCTCTCTGACTTGGTGTTTGGGTCTGGGCCTAGCTCTGTTTCTGGCTTGGTGTTTTGTCTGGGCCTAGCTCTGTCTCTGACTTAGTGTTTGGGTCTGGGCCTAGCTCTGTCTCTGACTTGGTGTTTGGGTCTGGGCCTAGCGCTGTCTCTGACATGGTGTTTGGGTCTGGGCCTAGCTCTGTCTCTGACTTGGTGTTTGGGTTTGAGCCTAGCTCTGCCTCTGACTTAGTGTTTGGGTCTGAGCCTAGCTCTGTCTCTGACTTGGTGTTTGGGTATGAGCCTAGCTCTGTCTCTGACTTGGTGTTTGGCTCTGGGAGAAGCTCTGTCTCTGACTTGGTGTTTGGGTCTGGGCCTAGCTCTGTCTCTGACATGGTATTTGGGTCTAAGCCTAGCTTTTCTCTGACTTAGTGTTTGAGTCTGGGCCTGACTCTGTCTCTGACTTAGTGTTTGGGTCTGGGCCTAGCTCTGTTTCTGGCTTGGTGTTTTGTCTGGGCCTAGCTCTGTCTCTAACTTTGTGTTTGGGTCTGGGCTCTCTAACTTTGTGTTTGGGTCTGGGCCTAGTTCTCTGTCTCTGACTTGGTGTTTTGGTCTGGGCGTAGCTCTCTCTCTGACTTGGTGTTTGGGTCTGGGCCTAGCTCTCTCTCTGACTTGGTGTTTTGGTCTGGGCCTAGCTCTGTCTCTGACTTGGTGTTTGGGTCTGGGCTCTCTAACTTTGTGTTTGGGTCTGGGCCTAGTTCTCTCTCTCTTACTTGGTGTTTGGGTCTGGGCCTAGTTCTCTCTCTCTGACTTGGTGTTTGGGTCTGGGCATAGCTCTGTCTCTGACTTGGTGTTTGGGTATGGGCGTAGCTCTGTCTCTGACTTGGTGTTTTGTCTGGGCCTAGCTCTGTCTCTGACTTGGTGTTTTGGTCTGGGCCTAGCTCTGTCTCTGACATGGTGTTTGGGTCTGGGCCTTGCTCTGTCTCTGACTTAGTGTTTGGGTCTGAACCTAGCTCTGTCTCTGACTTGGTGTTTGGGTCGTGGCCTAGCTCTGTTTCTGACTTGGTGTTTGGGTGTGGGCCTAGCTCTGTCTCTGACATGGTGTTTTGGTCTGGGCCTAGCTCTGTCTCTGGCTTAGTGTTTGGGTCTGGGCCTAGCTCTGTCTCTGACTTAGTGTTTGGGTCTGGGCCTAGCTCTGTCTCTGACTTGGTGTTTGGGTCTGGGCCTAGCTCTGTCTCTGGCTTGGTGTTTTGTCTGGGCCTAGCTGCTCTGTCTCTGACTTAGTGTTTGGGTCTGGGCCTAGCTCTGTCTCTGACTTGGTGTTTGGGTCTGGGCCTAGCTCTGTCTCTGACTTGGTGTTTTGGTCTGGGCCTAGCTCTGTCTCTGACTTGGTGTTTGGGTCTGGGCCTAGCTCTGTCTCTGACATGGTGTTTGGGTCTGGGCCTAGCTCTGTCTCTGATTTGGTGTTTGGGTTTGAGCCTAGCTCTGTCTCTGACTTGGTGTTTGGGTCTGGGCCTAGCGCTGTTTCTGACATGGTGTTTGGGTCTGGGCCTAGCTCTGTCTCTGACTTGGTGTTTGGGTTTGAGCCTAGCTCTGCCTCTGACTTAGTGTTTGGGTCTGAGCCTAGCTCTGTCTCTGACTTGGTGTTTGGGTTTGAGCCTAGCTCTGCCTCTGACTTAGTGTTTGGGTCTGGGCCTAGCTCTGTCTCTGACTTGGTGTTTTGGTCTGGGCCTAGCTCTGTCTCTGACTTGGTGTTTGGGTCTGGGCCTAGCTCTGTCTCTGACATGGTGTTTGGGTCTGGGCCTAGCTCTGTCTCTGACTTGGTGTTTGGGTCTGGGCCTAGCTCTGTCTCTGACTTGGTGTTTTGGTCTGGGCCTAGCTCTGTCTCTGACTTGGTGTTTGGGTCTGGGCCTAGCTCTGTCTCTGACATGGTGTTTGGGTCTGGGCCTAGCTCTGTCTCTGACATGGTGTTTGGGTTTGAGCCTAGCTCTGTCTCTGACTTGGTGTTTGGGTCTGGGCCTAGCGCTGTCTCTGACATGGTGTTTGGGTCTGGGCCTAGCTCTGTCTCTGACTTGGTGTTTGGGTTTGAGCCTAGCTCTGCCTCTGACTTAGTGTTTGGGTCTGAGCCTAGCTCTGTCTCTGACTTGGTGTTTGGGTTTGAGCCTAGCTCTGCCTCTGACTTAGTGTTTGGGTCTGAGCCTAGCTCTGTCTCTGACTTGGTGTTTTGGTCTGGGCCTAGCTCTGTCTCTGACTTGGTGTTTGGGTCTGGGCCTTGCTCTGTCTCTGACATGGTGTTTGGGTCTGGGCCTAGCTCTGTCTCTGACTTGGTGTTTGGGTCTGGGCCTAGCTCTGTCTCTGACTTGGTGTTTTGGTCTGGGCCTAGCTCTGTCTCTGACTTGGTGTTTGGGTCTGGGCCTAGCTCTGTCTCTGACTTGGTGTTTTGGTCTGGGCCTAGCTCTGTCTCTGACTTGGTGTTTGGGTCTGGGCCTAGCTCTGTCTCTGACATGGTGTTTGGGTCTGGGCCTAGCTCTGTCTCTGACATGGTGTTTGGGTTTGAGCCTAGCTCTGTCTCTGACTTGGTGTTTGGGTCTGGGCCTAGCGCTGTCTCTGACATGGTGTTTGGGTCTGGGCCTAGCTCTGTCTCTGACTTGGTGTTTGGGTTTGAGCCTAGCTCTGCCTCTGACTTAGTGTTTGGGTCTGAGCCTAGCTCTGTCTCTGACTTGGTGTTTGGGTTTGAGCCTAGCTCTGCCTCTGACTTAGTGTTTGGGTCTGAGCCTAGCTCTGTCTCTGACTTGGTGTTTTGGTCTGGGCCTAGCTCTGTCTCTGACTTGGTGTTTGGGTCTGGGCCTTGCTCTGTCTCTGACATGGTGTTTGGGTCTGGGCCTAGCTCTGTCTCTGACTTGGTGTTTGGGTCTGGGCCTAGCTCTGTCTCTGACTTGGTGTTTTGGTCTGGGCCTAGCTCTGTCTCTGACTTGGTGTTTGGGTCTGGGCCTAGCTCTGTCTCTGACATGGTGTTTGGGTCTGGGCCTAGCTCTGTCTCTGACTTGGTGTTTGGGTTTGAGCCTAGCTCTGTCTCTGACTTGGTGTTTGGGTCTGGGCCTAGCGCTGTCTCTGACATGGTATTTGGGTCTGGGCCTAGCTCTGTCTCTGACTTGGTGTTTGGGTTTGAGCCTAGCTCTGCCTCTGACTTAGTGTTTGGGTCTGAGCCTAGCTCTGTCTCTGACTTGGTGTTTGGGTCTGGGCGAAGCTCTGTCTCTGACTTGGTGTTTGGGTCTGGGCGAAGCTCTGTCTCTGACTTGGTGTTTGGGTCTGGGCCTAGCTCTGTCTCTGACATGGTATTTGGGTCTAAGCCTAGCTTTTCTCTGACTTTTTGTTTGGGTCTGGGCTCTCTAACTTTGTGTTTGGGTCTGGGCCTAGTTCTCTCTCTCTTACTTGGTGTTTGGGTCTGGGCCTAGTTCTCTCTCTCTGACTTGGTGTTTGGGTCTGGGCATAGCTCTGTCTCTGACTTGGTGTTTGGGTATGGGCGTAGCTCTGTCTCTGACTTGGTGTTTGGGTCTGGGCCTAGCTCTGTCTCTGACATGGTATTTGGGTCTAAGCCTAGCTTTTCTCTGACTTTGTGTTTGGGTCTGGGCTCTCTAACTTTGTGTTTGGGTCTGGGTCTAGTTCTCTCTCTCTTACTTGGTGTTTGGGTCTGGGCCTAGTTCTCTCTCTCTGACTTGGTGTTTGGGTCTGGGCGTAGCTCTGTCTCTGACTTGGTGTTTTGTCTGGGCCTAGCTCTGTCTCTGACTTGGTGTTTTGGTCTGGGCCTAGCTCTGTCTCTGACATGGTGTTTGGGTCTGGGCCTTGCTCTGTCTCTGACTTAGTGTTTGGGTCTGAGCCTAGCTCTGTCTCTGACTTGGTGTTTGGGTCGTGGCCTAGCTCTGTTTCTGACTTGGTGTTTGGGTCTGGGCCTAGCTCTGTCTCTGACATGGTGTTTTGGTCTGGGCCTAGCTCTGTCTCTGACTTGGTGTTTGGGTCTGGGCCTAGCTCTGTCTCTGACTTGGTGTTTTGGTCTGGGCCTAGCTCTGTCTTTGACTTGGTGTTTGGGTCTGGGCCTAGCTCTGTCTCTGACATGGTGTTTGGGTCTGGGCCTAGCTCTGTCTCTGACTTGGTGTTTGGGTTTGAGCCTAGCTCTGTCTCTGACTTGGTGTTTGGGTCTGGGCCTAGCGCTGTCTCTGACATGGTGTTTGGGTCTGGGCCTAGCTCTGTCTCTGACTTGGTGTTTGGGTTTGAGCCTAGCTCTGTCTCTGACTTAGTGTTTGGGTCTGAGCCTAGCTCTGTCTCTGACTTGGTGTTTGGGTATGAGCCTAGCTCTGTCTCTGACTTGGTGTTTGGCTCTGGGAGAAGCTCTGTCTCTGACTTGGTATTTGGGTCTAAGCCTAGCTTTTCTCTGACTTAGTGTTTGAGTCTGGGCCTGGCTCTGTCTCTGACTTAGTGTTTGGGTCTGGGCCTAGCTCTGTTTCTGGCTTGGTGTTTTGTCTGGGCCTAGCTCTGTCTCTGACTTAGTGTTTGGGTCTGGGCCTAGCTCTGTCTCTGACTTGGTGTTTGGGTCTGTGCCAAACTCTGTCTCTAACTTTGTGTTTGGGTCTGGGCCTAGCTCTCTCTCTCTGACTTGGTGTTTGGGTCTGAGCCTAGCTCTGTCTCTAACTTTGTGTTTGGGTCTGGGCTCTCTAACTTTGTGTTTGGGTCTGGGCCTAGTTCTCTGTCACTGACTTGGTGTTTTGGTCTGGGCGTAGCTCTCTGTCACTGACTTGGTGTTTTGGTCTGGGCGTAGCTCTCTCTCTGACTTGGTGTTTGGGTCTGGGCCTAGCTCTCTCTCTGACTTGGTGTTTTGGTCTGGGCCTAGCTCTGTCTCTGACTTGGTGTTTGGGTCTGGGCTCTCTAACTTTGTGTTTGGGTCTGGGCCTAGTTCTCTCTCTCTGACTTGGTGTTTGGGTCTGGGCATAGCTCTGTCTCTGACTTGGTGTTTGGGTATGGGCATAGCTCTGTCTCTGACTTGGTGTTTTGTCTGGGCCTAGCTCTGTCTCTGACTTGGTGTTTTGGTCTGGGCCTAGCTCTGTCTCTGACATGGTGTTTGGGTCTGGGCCTTGCTCTGTCTCTGACTTAGTGTTTGGGTCTGAGCCTAGCTCTGTCTCTGACTTAGTGTTTGGGTCTGGGCCTAGCTCTGTCTCTGACTTGGTGTTTGGGTCTGGGCCTAGCTCTCTCTCTCTGACTTGGTGTTTGGGTCTGTGCCAAACTCTGTCTCTAACTTTGTGTTTGGGTCTGGGCCTAGCTCTCTCTCTCTGACTTGGTGTTTGGGTCTGGGCCTAGCTCTGTTTCTGGCTTGGTGTTTTGTCTGGGCCTAGCTCTGTCTCTGACTTAGTGTTTGGGTCTGGGCCTAGCTCTGTCTCTGACTTGGTGTTTGGGTCTGGGCCTAGCGCTGTCTCTGACATGGTGTTTGGGTCTGGGCCTAGCTCTGTCTCTGACTTGGTGTTTGGGTTTGAGCCTAGCTCTGCCTCTGACTTAGTGTTTGGGTCTGAGCCTAGCTCTGTCTCTGACTTGGTGTTTGGGTATGAGCCTAGCTCTGTCTCTGACTTGGTGTTTGGCTCTGGGAGAAGCTCTGTCTCTGACTTGGTGTTTGGGTCTGGGCCTAGCTCTGTCTCTGACATGGTATTTGGGTCTAAGCCTAGCTTTTCTCTGACTTAGTGTTTGAGTCTGGGCCTGACTCTGTCTCTGACTTAGTGTTTGGGTCTGGGCCTAGCTCTGTTTCTGGCTTGGTGTTTTGTCTGGGCCTAGCTCTGTCTCTAACTTTGTGTTTGGGTCTGGGCTCTCTAACTTTGTGTTTGGGTCTGGGCCTAGTTCTCTGTCTCTGACTTGGTGTTTTGGTCTGGGCGTAGCTCTCTCTCTGACTTGGTGTTTGGGTCTGGGCCTAGCTCTCTCTCTGACTTGGTGTTTTGGTCTGGGCCTAGCTCTGTCTCTGACTTGGTGTTTGGGTCTGGGCTCTCTAACTTTGTGTTTGGGTCTGGGCCTAGTTCTCTCTCTCTTACTTGGTGTTTGGGTCTGGGCCTAGTTCTCTCTCTCTGACTTGGTGTTTGGGTCTGGGCATAGCTCTGTCTCTGACTTGGTGTTTGGGTATGGGCGTAGCTCTGTCTCTGACTTGGTGTTTTGTCTGGGCCTAGCTCTGTCTCTGACTTGGTGTTTTGGTCTGGGCCTAGCTCTGTCTCTGACATGGTGTTTGGGTCTGGGCCTTGCTCTGTCTCTGACTTAGTGTTTGGGTCTGAACCTAGCTCTGTCTCTGACTTGGTGTTTGGGTCGTGGCCTAGCTCTGTTTCTGACTTGGTGTTTGGGTGTGGGCCTAGCTCTGTCTCTGACATGGTGTTTTGGTCTGGGCCTAGCTCTGTCTCTGGCTTAGTGTTTGGGTCTGGGCCTAGCTCTGTCTCTGACTTAGTGTTTGGGTCTGGGCCTAGCTCTGTCTCTGACTTGGTGTTTGGGTCTGGGCCTAGCTCTGTCTCTGGCTTGGTGTTTTGTCTGGGCCTAGCTGCTCTGTCTCTGACTTAGTGTTTGGGTCTGGGCCTAGCTCTGTCTCTGACTTGGTGTTTGGGTCTGGGCCTAGCTCTGTCTCTGACTTGGTGTTTTGGTCTGGGCCTAGCTCTGTCTCTGACTTGGTGTTTGGGTCTGGGCCTAGCTCTGTCTCTGACATGGTGTTTGGGTCTGGGCCTAGCTCTGTCTCTGATTTGGTGTTTGGGTTTGAGCCTAGCTCTGTCTCTGACTTGGTGTTTGGGTCTGGGCCTAGCGCTGTTTCTGACATGGTGTTTGGGTCTGGGCCTAGCTCTGTCTCTGACTTGGTGTTTGGGTTTGAGCCTAGCTCTGCCTCTGACTTAGTGTTTGGGTCTGAGCCTAGCTCTGTCTCTGACTTGGTGTTTGGGTTTGAGCCTAGCTCTGCCTCTGACTTAGTGTTTGGGTCTGGGCCTAGCTCTGTCTCTGACTTGGTGTTTTGGTCTGGGCCTAGCTCTGTCTCTGACTTGGTGTTTGGGTCTGGGCCTAGCTCTGTCTCTGACATGGTGTTTGGGTCTGGGCCTAGCTCTGTCTCTGACTTGGTGTTTGGGTCTGGGCCTAGCTCTGTCTCTGACTTGGTGTTTTGGTCTGGGCCTAGCTCTGTCTCTGACTTGGTGTTTGGGTCTGGGCCTAGCTCTGTCTCTGACATGGTGTTTGGGTCTGGGCCTAGCTCTGTCTCTGACATGGTGTTTGGGTTTGAGCCTAGCTCTGTCTCTGACTTGGTGTTTGGGTCTGGGCCTAGCGCTGTCTCTGACATGGTGTTTGGGTCTGGGCCTAGCTCTGTCTCTGACTTGGTGTTTGGGTTTGAGCCTAGCTCTGCCTCTGACTTAGTGTTTGGGTCTGAGCCTAGCTCTGTCTCTGACTTGGTGTTTGGGTTTGAGCCTAGCTCTGCCTCTGACTTAGTGTTTGGGTCTGAGCCTAGCTCTGTCTCTGACTTGGTGTTTTGGTCTGGGCCTAGCTCTGTCTCTGACTTGGTGTTTGGGTCTGGGCCTTGCTCTGTCTCTGACATGGTGTTTGGGTCTGGGCCTAGCTCTGTCTCTGACTTGGTGTTTGGGTCTGGGCCTAGCTCTGTCTCTGACTTGGTGTTTTGGTCTGGGCCTAGCTCTGTCTCTGACTTGGTGTTTGGGTCTGGGCCTAGCTCTGTCTCTGACTTGGTGTTTTGGTCTGGGCCTAGCTCTGTCTCTGACTTGGTGTTTGGGTCTGGGCCTAGCTCTGTCTCTGACATGGTGTTTGGGTCTGGGCCTAGCTCTGTCTCTGACATGGTGTTTGGGTTTGAGCCTAGCTCTGTCTCTGACTTGGTGTTTGGGTCTGGGCCTAGCGCTGTCTCTGACATGGTGTTTGGGTCTGGGCCTAGCTCTGTCTCTGACTTGGTGTTTGGGTTTGAGCCTAGCTCTGCCTCTGACTTAGTGTTTGGGTCTGAGCCTAGCTCTGTCTCTGACTTGGTGTTTGGGTTTGAGCCTAGCTCTGCCTCTGACTTAGTGTTTGGGTCTGAGCCTAGCTCTGTCTCTGACTTGGTGTTTTGGTCTGGGCCTAGCTCTGTCTCTGACTTGGTGTTTGGGTCTGGGCCTTGCTCTGTCTCTGACATGGTGTTTGGGTCTGGGCCTAGCTCTGTCTCTGACTTGGTGTTTGGGTCTGGGCCTAGCTCTGTCTCTGACTTGGTGTTTTGGTCTGGGCCTAGCTCTGTCTCTGACTTGGTGTTTGGGTCTGGGCCTAGCTCTGTCTCTGACATGGTGTTTGGGTCTGGGCCTAGCTCTGTCTCTGACTTGGTGTTTGGGTTTGAGCCTAGCTCTGTCTCTGACTTGGTGTTTGGGTCTGGGCCTAGCGCTGTCTCTGACATGGTATTTGGGTCTGGGCCTAGCTCTGTCTCTGACTTGGTGTTTGGGTTTGAGCCTAGCTCTGCCTCTGACTTAGTGTTTGGGTCTGAGCCTAGCTCTGTCTCTGACTTGGTGTTTGGGTCTGGGCGAAGCTCTGTCTCTGACTTGGTGTTTGGGTCTGGGCGAAGCTCTGTCTCTGACTTGGTGTTTGGGTCTGGGCCTAGCTCTGTCTCTGACATGGTATTTGGGTCTAAGCCTAGCTTTTCTCTGACTTTTTGTTTGGGTCTGGGCTCTCTAACTTTGTGTTTGGGTCTGGGCCTAGTTCTCTCTCTCTTACTTGGTGTTTGGGTCTGGGCCTAGTTCTCTCTCTCTGACTTGGTGTTTGGGTCTGGGCATAGCTCTGTCTCTGACTTGGTGTTTGGGTATGGGCGTAGCTCTGTCTCTGACTTGGTGTTTGGGTCTGGGCCTAGCTCTGTCTCTGACATGGTATTTGGGTCTAAGCCTAGCTTTTCTCTGACTTTGTGTTTGGGTCTGGGCTCTCTAACTTTGTGTTTGGGTCTGGGTCTAGTTCTCTCTCTCTTACTTGGTGTTTGGGTCTGGGCCTAGTTCTCTCTCTCTGACTTGGTGTTTGGGTCTGGGCGTAGCTCTGTCTCTGACTTGGTGTTTTGTCTGGGCCTAGCTCTGTCTCTGACTTGGTGTTTTGGTCTGGGCCTAGCTCTGTCTCTGACATGGTGTTTGGGTCTGGGCCTTGCTCTGTCTCTGACTTAGTGTTTGGGTCTGAGCCTAGCTCTGTCTCTGACTTGGTGTTTGGGTCGTGGCCTAGCTCTGTTTCTGACTTGGTGTTTGGGTCTGGGCCTAGCTCTGTCTCTGACATGGTGTTTTGGTCTGGGCCTAGCTCTGTCTCTGACTTGGTGTTTGGGTCTGGGCCTAGCTCTGTCTCTGACTTGGTGTTTTGGTCTGGGCCTAGCTCTGTCTTTGACTTGGTGTTTGGGTCTGGGCCTAGCTCTGTCTCTGACATGGTGTTTGGGTCTGGGCCTAGCTCTGTCTCTGACTTGGTGTTTGGGTTTGAGCCTAGCTCTGTCTCTGACTTGGTGTTTGGGTCTGGGCCTAGCGCTGTCTCTGACATGGTGTTTGGGTCTGGGCCTAGCTCTGTCTCTGACTTGGTGTTTGGGTTTGAGCCTAGCTCTGTCTCTGACTTAGTGTTTGGGTCTGAGCCTAGCTCTGTCTCTGACTTGGTGTTTGGGTATGAGCCTAGCTCTGTCTCTGACTTGGTGTTTGGCTCTGGGAGAAGCTCTGTCTCTGACTTGGTATTTGGGTCTAAGCCTAGCTTTTCTCTGACTTAGTGTTTGAGTCTGGGCCTGGCTCTGTCTCTGACTTAGTGTTTGGGTCTGGGCCTAGCTCTGTTTCTGGCTTGGTGTTTTGTCTGGGCCTAGCTCTGTCTCTGACTTAGTGTTTGGGTCTGGGCCTAGCTCTGTCTCTGACTTGGTGTTTGGGTCTGGGCCTAGCTCTGTCTCTGGCTTGGTGTTTTGTCTGGGCCTAGCTGCTCTGTCTCTGACTTAGTGTTTGGGTCTGGGCCTAGCTCTGTCTCTGACTTGGTGTTTTGGTCTGGGCCTAGCTCTGTCTCTGACTTGGTGTTTGGGTCTGGGCCTAGCTCTGTCTCTGACTTGGTGTTTGGGTCTGGGCCTAGCTCTGTCTCTGACATGGTGTTTTGGTCTGGGCCTAGCTCTGTCTCTGACTTGGTGTTTGGGTCTGGGCCTAGCTCTGTCTCTGACATGGTGTTTGGGTCTGGGCCTAGCTCTGTCTCTGACATGGTGTTTGGGTTTGAGCCTAGCTCTGTCTCTGACTTGGTGTTTGGGTCTGGGCCTAGCGCTGTCTCTGACATGGTGTTTGGGTCTGGGCCTAGCTCTGTCTCTGACTTGGTGTTTGGGTTTGAGCCTAGCTCTGCCTCTGACTTAGTGTTTGGGTCTGAGCCTAGCTCTGTCTCTGACTTGGTGTTTGGGTTTGAGCCTAGCTCTGCCTCTGACTTAGTGTTTGGGTCTGAGCCTAGCTCTGTCTCTGACTTGGTGTTTTGGTCTGGGCCTAGCTCTGTCTCTGACTTGGTGTTTGGGTCTGGGCCTTGCTCTGTCTCTGACATGGTGTTTGGGTCTGGGCCTAGCTCTGTCTCTGACTTGGTGTTTGGGTCTGGGCCTAGCTCTGTCTCTGACTTGGTGTTTTGGTCTGGGCCTAGCTCTGTCTCTGACTTGGTGTTTGGGTCTGGGCCTAGCTCTGTCTCTGACTTGGTGTTTTGGTCTGGGCCTAGCTCTGTCTCTGACTTGGTGTTTGGGTCTGGGCCTAGCTCTGTCTCTGACATGGTGTTTGGGTCTGGGCCTAGCTCTGTCTCTGACATGGTGTTTGGGTTTGAGCCTAGCTCTGTCTCTGACTTGGTGTTTGGGTCTGGGCCTAGCGCTGTCTCTGACATGGTGTTTGGGTCTGGGCCTAGCTCTGTCTCTGACTTGGTGTTTGGGTTTGAGCCTAGCTCTGCCTCTGACTTAGTGTTTGGGTCTGAGCCTAGCTCTGTCTCTGACTTGGTGTTTGGGTTTGAGCCTAGCTCTGCCTCTGACTTAGTGTTTGGGTCTGAGCCTAGCTCTGTCTCTGACTTGGTGTTTTGGTCTGGGCCTAGCTCTGTCTCTGACTTGGTGTTTGGGTCTGGGCCTTGCTCTGTCTCTGACATGGTGTTTGGGTCTGGGCCTAGCTCTGTCTCTGACTTGGTGTTTGGGTCTGGGCCTAGCTCTGTCTCTGACTTGGTGTTTTGGTCTGGGCCTAGCTCTGTCTCTGACTTGGTGTTTGGGTCTGGGCCTAGCTCTGTCTCTGACATGGTGTTTGGGTCTGGGCCTAGCTCTGTCTCTGACTTGGTGTTTGGGTTTGAGCCTAGCTCTGTCTCTGACTTGGTGTTTGGGTCTGGGCCTAGCGCTGTCTCTGACATGGTGTTTGGGTCTGGGCCTAGCTCTGTCTCTGACTTGGTGTTTGGGTTTGAGCCTAGCTCTGCCTCTGACTTAGTGTTTGGGTCTGAGCCTAGCTCTGTCTCTGACTTGGTGTTTGGGTCTGGGCGAAGCTCTGTCTCTGACTTGGTGTTTGGGTCTGGGCGAAGCTCTGTCTCTGACTTGGTGTTTGGGTCTGGGCCTAGCTCTGTCTCTGACATGGTATTTGGGTCTAAGCCTAGCTTTTCTCTGACTTTTTGTTTGGGTCTGGGCTCTCTAACTTTGTGTTTGGGTCTGGGCCTAGTTCTCTCTCTCTTACTTGGTGTTTGGGTCTGGGCCTAGTTCTCTCTCTCTGACTTGGTGTTTGGGTCTGGGCATAGCTCTGTCTCTGACTTGGTGTTTGGGTATGGGCGTAGCTCTGTCTCTGACTTGGTGTTTGGGTCTGGGCCTAGCTCTGTCTCTGACATGGTATTTGGGTCTAAGCCTAGCTTTTCTCTGACTTTGTGTTTGGGTCTGGGCTCTCTAACTTTGTGTTTGGGTCTGGGTCTAGTTCTCTCTCTCTTACTTGGTGTTTGGGTCTGGGCCTAGTTCTCTCTCTCTGACTTGGTGTTTGGGTCTGGGCGTAGCTCTGTCTCTGACTTGGTGTTTTGTCTGGGCCTAGCTCTGTCTCTGACTTGGTGTTTTGGTCTGGGCCTAGCTCTGTCTCTGACATGGTGTTTGGGTCTGGGCCTTGCTCTGTCTCTGACTTAGTGTTTGGGTCTGAGCCTAGCTCTGTCTCTGACTTGGTGTTTGGGTCGTGGCCTAGCTCTGTTTCTGACTTGGTGTTTGGGTCTGGGCCTAGCTCTGTCTCTGACATGGTGTTTTGGTCTGGGCCTAGCTCTGTCTCTGGCTTAGTGTTTGGGTCTGGGCCTAGCTCTGTCTCTGACTTAGTGTTTGGGTCTGGGCCTAGCTCTGTCTCTGACTTGGTGTTTGGGTCTGGGCCTAGCTCTGTCTCTGGCTTGGTGTTTTGTCTGGGCCTAGCTGCTCTGTCTCTGACTTAGTGTTTGGGTCTGGGCCTAGCTCTGTCTCTGACTTGGTGTTTGGGTCTGGGCCTAGCTCTGTCTCTGACTTGGTGTTTTGGTCTGGGCCTAGCTCTGTCTTTGACTTGGTGTTTGGGTCTGGGCCTAGCTCTGTCTCTGACATGGTGTTTGGGTCTGGGCCTAGCTCTGTCTCTGACTTGGTGTTTGGGTTTGAGCCTAGCTCTGTCTCTGACTTGGTGTTTGGGTCTGGGCCTAGCGCTGTCTCTGACATGGTGTTTGGGTCTGGGCCTAGCTCTGTCTCTGACTTGGTGTTTGGGTTTGAGCCTAGCTCTGTCTCTGACTTAGTGTTTGGGTCTGAGCCTAGCTCTGTCTCTGACTTGGTGTTTGGGTATGAGCCTAGCTCTGTCTCTGACTTGGTGTTTGGCTCTGGGAGAAGCTCTGTCTCTGACTTGGTATTTGGGTCTAAGCCTAGCTTTTCTCTGACTTAGTGTTTGAGTCTGGGCCTGGCTCTGTCTCTGACTTAGTGTTTGGGTCTGGGCCTAGCTCTGTTTCTGGCTTGGTGTTTTGTCTGGGCCTAGCTCTGTCTCTGACTTAGTGTTTGGGTCTGGGCCTAGCTCTGTCTCTGACTTGGTGTTTGGGTCTGGGCCTAGCTCTGTCTCTGGCTTGGTGTTTTGTCTGGGCCTAGCTGCTCTGTCTCTGACTTAGTGTTTGGGTCTGGGCCTAGCTCTGTCTCTGACTTGGTGTTTTGGTCTGGGCCTAGCTCTGTCTCTGACTTGGTGTTTGGGTCTGGGCCTAGCTCTGTCTCTGACATGGTGTTTGGGTCTGGGCCTAGCTCTGTCTCTGACATGGTGTTTGGGTCTGGGCCTAGCTCTGTCTCTGACTTGGTGTTTGGGTCTGGGCCTAGCTCTGTCTCTGACTTGGTGTTTTGGTCTGGGCCTAGCTCTGTCTCTGACTTGGTGTTTGGGTCTGGGCCTAGCTCTGTCTCTGACATGGTGTTTGGGTCTGGGCCTAGCTCTGTCTCTGACATGGTGTTTGGGTTTGAGCCTAGCTCTGTCTCTGACTTGGTGTTTGGGTCTGGGCCTAGCGCTGTCTCTGACATGGTGTTTGGGTCTGGGCCTAGCTCTGTCTCTGACTTGGTGTTTGGGTTTGAGCCTAGCTCTGCCTCTGACTTAGTGTTTGGGTCTGAGCCTAGCTCTGTCTCTGACTTGGTGTTTGGGTTTGAGCCTAGCTCTGCCTCTGACTTAGTGTTTGGGTCTGAGCCTAGCTCTGTCTCTGACTTGGTGTTTTGGTCTGGGCCTAGCTCTGTCTCTGACTTGGTGTTTGGGTCTGGGCCTTGCTCTGTCTCTGACATGGTGTTTGGGTCTGGGCCTAGCTCTGTCTCTGACTTGGTGTTTGGGTCTGGGCCTAGCTCTGTCTCTGACTTGGTGTTTTGGTCTGGGCCTAGCTCTGTCTCTGACTTGGTGTTTGGGTCTGGGCCTAGCTCTGTCTCTGACATGGTGTTTGGGTCTGGGCCTAGCTCTGTCTCTGACTTGGTGTTTTGGTTTGAGTCTAGCTCTGTCTCTGACTTGGTGTTTGGGTCTGGGCCTAGCGCTGTCTCTGACATGGTGTTTGGGTCTGGGCCTAGCTCTGCCTCTGACTTAGTGTTTGGGTCTGAGCCTAGCTCTGTCTCTGACTTGGTGTTTTGGTCTGGGCCTAGCTCTGTCTCTGACTTGGTGTTTGGGTCTGGGCCTAGCTCTGTCTCTGACATGGTGTTTGGGTCTGGGCCTAGCTCTGTCTCTGACTTGGTGTTTGGGTCTGGGCCTAGCTCTGTCTCTGACTTGGTGTTTTGGTCTGGGCCTAGCTCTGTCTCTGACTTGGTGTTTGGGTCTGGGCCTAGCTCTGTCTCTGACATGGTGTTTGGGTCTGGGCCTAGCTCTGTCTCTGACTTGGTGTTTGGGTTTGAGCCTAGCTCTGTCTCTGACTTGGTGTTTGGGTTTGAGCCTAGCTCTGCCTCTGACTTAGTGTTTGGGTCTGAGCCTAGCTCTGTCTCTGACTTGGTGTTTGGGTCTGGGCGAAGCTCTGTCTCTGACTTGGTGTTTGGGTCTGGGCGAAACTCTGTCTCTGACTTGGTGTTTGGGTCTGGGCCTAGCTCTGTCTCTGACATGGTATTTGGGTCTAAGCCTAGCTTTTCTCTGACTTTGTGTTTGGGTTTGAGCCTAGCTCTGTCTCTGACTTAACGTTTGGATATGGGCCTAGCTCTGTCTCTGACTTGGTGTTTTGGTCTGGGCCTAGCTCTGTCTCTGACTTGGTATTAGGGTCTGGGCCTAGCTCTGTCTCTGACATGGTGTTTGGGTCTGGGCCTAGCTCTGTCTCTGACTTGGTGTTTGGGTCTGAGCCTAGCTCTGTCTCTGACTTGGTGTTTGGGTCTGAGCCTAGGTCCGTCTCTGACTTGGTGTTTGGGTCTGGGCCTAGCTCTGTCTCTGACATGGTGTTTGGGTCTGAGCCTAGCTCTGTCTCTGGCTTGGTGTTTGGGTCTGAGCCTAGCTCTGTTTCTTATGTGGTGTTTGGGTCTACGCTTCGCTCTATCTATGATGTGTTGTTTGGGTTTGAGCCTAGGTTTATCTCTGATGTGGTGTTTGTGTCTAAATCTTGCTCTGTCTTTAATCTTACACAGTACCTGGGTCTTTCACTGAGTGTGAATAGTATGCATGCTTATACTCACTGAGTCTTTGTTCTGACGAGTTTTCATATTGCAGGGTCGCTTGGCCCCATTTCCCCCGCAGGTATCTGAAAACATAAACCCCCTGATAGCTTATTGATCCCACTGGTTGCGTTGAGAGGAATTTGAGAACAAATTTACGAATCCCTGATGAAGAAAAACATAATTTGTGTAAATTTAGTACAAAATGAGCACAATGTATAATGTGCTCACAGTAAAGGTACATTAACATAGAAAGATCAATAGACGTCTGTTTAATGTATATAACAGGGCTTGACAAATTTATTTGGAATTTAGGAGCCAGCTAAAAAAGTTAGATGCCAGTCATTTTCAACAAGAAAAATGCAATTCCTAAAGGGACACTATAGTCACCAGAACCACTACTGCTAGAAGTAGTTGTCCTGGTGTCTACAGCCTGTCCCTGCAGGCTTTTCAGTGTCAACACTGCCTTTTCAGTAAAAAATGCAGTGTTTACATTGCTGTTTAGTAACACCTCTAGCGACAGTCACTCAGACGGTCACTGGAGAGTGCTGGGTCACTGCTGCACCACGTCTAGAACCCACGTTTAGTGTCTCCAAGATCTGCATGGAGGCGCTGAATGTTCCTCATAGAGATTCATTAATTCAATGCATCTATATGAGGAGATGCACAGAATCCTCCCAGTGCATTCCTAAGGGAAAGCATCGGCTTAGCTGAGATCATAAAGAATGAGTGAGTAAAAACACCTTCATCATGCGATCGGAGGGGGCAGGTACCTAAACGTACACACACACACTGACAGGTTTGCACACTCACTCTGACAACATGCTCGCAAACACACAAACTGACAGGCTTGCACACACACTCTGACAGGCTCACATACACACTCACTCTGACAGGCTCACACACACTCTGGCTGGCATACAGACACTCAGGCCTATATATAACATACTGTGCCAGTAGACCCATCTCCTATATATAACTTACAGTGCTATTAGACCTATCTCCTAGATATAAAATGCAGCGCTAGTAGATCTATCTCCTATATATAACATACAGTGCTAGAAGATCTATTTCCTATATATAACATGCGGTGCCATTAGACCAATCTCATACATATAGCATGCAGTGCTAGTAGACCTATCTCCTATATATAGCATACAGCGCTTGTAGATCTATCTACTATACATAACATACAGTGTAGACCTATCTCCTCTATAAAACATACTGTGCCAGTAGACCTTTCTCCTACATATAACATACAGTGCCAGTAGACCTATATATATATATATATATATATATATATATATAAAAAATACTTGAAATCCCCAGCACTCACGTGTACCATAAGCCAATGCCGGGCGCCAGACCTGGGCTCCAAAAAGATAAACCATCCTAATGAAATAGGCTGCTCTCCGGGCTTAAAAGTTCCAATCTTTATTTAAAGTTGATTAAAAAATGCGACCAATGTTTCGGTCCCCGATCGGGACCTTCTTCAGGGTCAAATTCAACAGGACAATACATCAAATTACAAATACTTACAATATATACCATTGATAATTAAGGGAATTACTCACCAGTGTGTTTGCCGCCTAGCCCGCCAACACCAAGTGTACTTCCGGGTATGCGCGCGCAACTCTGATCGTGCCCCACCTCCCGTCACGTTATCGTGCGTGTATAGAGACCTGGGTAACCGGAGACTGCGGTTTCCATGGTGACAGTAAACAATGTGAAATGTGAATGAATCAGGATATGTTCCCATGAAATAATGTAAGGAGAACATGGATCTAAAGTGCTTAATAGTGCATAAGTTATGGAGATAACATTTAAAGTTTTATATTCATCTAGTGTAAAGTGTATAATTATCTAGAAAAATGTATAATTATCTAGAAAAAGGTGCTTTAGATAAAGTGTATACCAGGTAGCCGATGTATATATATATATATATATAAAGTGCCCAGTGCCAAAAAACTACAAAATCAGTGCTAAAAGTGAACCACGCTAATTAAAGTGCTACCAAGTACTATATACTTCTAAAGCCCATAATACCTAAAGGTACAAATGTTTAAATACTATACATAAATACATGTAAACTAAAAACATTATAACTAAAAACATTATAGCTGACTGGATATTACTACAAGAAAGAATGGTAAGTAATGTTTTCATTGAGTCCCAGAGGCGACACCGTGTTTAATTGGTTAATCCAAAACGCCTCTCTTTGGAGCAATAGTCTACCTCTGTTACCCCCTCTCCGGGGGGGAGGAATATGGTCTATCCCAATGAACTTTAGGGATGCCAAAGGGTGCTTTTTATCCAAAAAGTGCTGAGCAACAGGTTTATCTGTTTGTCCATCCCTATACGCCAACCTTATACTTGACCGGTGACCCCTAATCCTCTCGCATAGGGGTGTTTCTGTCTTTCCCACGTAGTGTAGGCCACACGGGCATACCAATTTATAAACCACGTAAGGAGTTTTGCAAGTTATGGTGTGTCTTATATCATAGACCTTGTTGGTGTGTGGGTGGTTGAACTTTTTTGCCGCAATCATGTGCCCACAAGTCACACATCCTAAACATCGAATGCATCCCCTAATGTTGTGCTTGTCCACTTTGGAGTAACTTTCCACTGGGTCGGTATGCACCAACATGTCCTTGAGGCTTTTACCCCTCCTGTAACATAACAGGGGTTTCTCCCTAAAAATCTTCGGTAAGGTTTCATCCAAGGCAACCATTCTCCAATTATCTTTAACAATTGCTGTCAATTCACTTGAGGTATTATGAAACGTCATAGGGAATACCATCCTCCGTGTGGGATCCTTAGTGGTAGGTACCGGAGCCATCTTATTCCAGTTCGGTAGGAATATGAGGCTCAAAGAGTTTTTTCATAATATTAACCAAAATAAGCCAATGCCAACGCCAGGGGGCTTGGAGAAATTTAAAGCCAAGTCCACATTCGATCCACAAACTAATAAACCATCCATTAGGACATTTCTTGCTACTACATCCAAGATGACACAAGAGGCAATATCTAAACGGCACAATAAGAGACACAACATCAGCAAAAAGGAGCGAAAACTCCTCGACAGTTTATCTAAAGACCGCACTATAGTTATCCGCTCAGCGGACAAAGGTGGCGGCGTGGTCCTTATGAATTACACGGATTACGCGGAGGATCTTAATCACCAGCTCCAAGACTTGAACACCTATCGCCCTTTATCGGGTGATCCCACTGTAGGAATACAAAGGAAGATCTCTGATGTTATTGACATGGGCCTCAGAGCTGGATACATCAGTCAAGATCTACATACATTTTTGAATAAACAACACCCTCGGACTCCCATCATATACAGTATAACAAAAATCCACAAGAGTATGTATAAACCCCCGGACTGCCCCATAGTGTCTGCTATTGGGGGCATCTTAGAGCCCATAGCACAGTGGTTAGACCATATGTTTAACCCCTTAAGGACCAAACTTCTGGAATAAAATGGAATCACGACGTGTCAGACATGTCATGTGTCCTTAAGGGGTTAAAGGACCTGTGGAAGAGTTGGACACTTGTATTAAAGACACACAGACCCTCTTGCATAAAATCAAGAAATTGGAGTTTGGAGACCAATCTCCTATATTCATTACTATGGACGTCAAAAGCCTATACACGGTTATTCCCCACACAGATGGCATTGAAGCAATGCGACAAGTGTTATGTGGCTCTACGGTTTACCAAGGTCCCATGATTGAATTTACATTGGAACTTTTATCTTTGGTGCTGTATAACAACTACTTCAGATTCGAGGATCGGTGGTACTTGCAGGTTGCGGGGACATCGATGGGGTCAGCCATGGCCCCAATGTACGCTAATGCGTACATGTACGTATACGAGCAAACATACATTTTGACCCCCTACAGGGATAAGATTATTGGTTACTACCGCTTCATAGATGACCTGTTGATAATCTGGAGGGGTAGTTGCAGTGAAGCATATTCTATGATAGAGGAGCTCAACTTACTGCAAACAACTATTAAATTCACGGCTAACATCAGTGAAGTTAGTGTACAGTATTTGGATCTGGAACTCACATTTGAATCTAAGGAAATACAACATACGTTATTTTCAAAACCAACAGATCGCAACACTCTGCTGCATGCGGATAGTGCACACCCAGCCCCGTTGAAAAAATCCATTCCCAAGGCGCTATTCCAAAGAGTTATTCGTAATAACTCGGATATAAATAAAGCCGAGTTACAATTGCAGGCCATGACAGAAAAGTTCCTGGATAGAGGCTATGACCGTCGGGAGTTGGAACAGGCACTGTTGAAAGCTAAGATGGCTCCGGTACCTACCACTAAGGATCCCACACGGAGGATGGTATTCCCTATGACGTTTCATAATACCTCAAGTGAATTGACAGCAATTGTTAAAGATAATTGGAGAATGGTTGTCTTGGATGAAACCTTACCGAAGATTTTTAGGGAGAAACCCCTGTTATGCTACAGGAGGGGTAAAAGCCTCAAGGACATGTTGGTGCATACCGACCCAGTGGAAAGTTACTCCAAAGTGGACAAGCACAACATTAGGGGATGCATTCGATGTTTAGGATGTGTGACTTGTGGGCACATGATTGCGGCAAAAAAGTTCAACCACCCACACACCAACAAGGTCTATGATATAAGACACACCATAACTTGCAAAACTCCTTACGTGGTTTATAAATTGGTATGCCCGTGTGGCCTACACTACGTGGGAAAGACAGAAACACCCCTATGCGAGAGGATTAGGGGTCACCGGTCAAGTATAAGGTTGGCGTATAGGGATGGACAAACAGATAAACCTGTTGCTCAGCACTTTTTGGATAAAAAGCACCCTTTGGCATCCCTAAAGTTCATTGGGATAGACCATATTCCTCCCCCCCGGAGAGGGGGTAACAGAGGTAGACTATTGCTCCAAAGAGAGGCGTTTTGGATTAACCAATTAAACACGGTGTCGCCTCTGGGACTCAATGAAAACATTACTTACCATTCTTTCTTGTAGTAATATCCAGTCAGCTATAATGTTTTTAGTTATAATGTTTTTAGTTTACATGTATTTATGTATAGTATTTAAACATTTGTACCTTTAGGTATTATGGGCTTTAGAAGTATATAGTACTTGGTAGCACTTTAATTAGCGTGGTTCACTTTTAGCACTGATTTTGTAGTTTTTTGGCACTGGGCACTTTATATATATATATATATACATCGGCTACCTGGTATACACTTTATCCAAAGCACCTTTTTCTAGATAATTATACATTTTTCTAGATAATTATACACTTTACACTAGATGAATATAAAACTTTAAATGTTATCTCCATAACTTATGCACTATTAAGCACTTTAGATCCATGTTCCCCTTACATTATTTCATGGGAACATATCCTGATTCATTCACATTTCACATTGTTTACTGTCACCATGGAAACCGCAGTCTCCGGTTACCCAGGTCTCTATACACGCACGATAACGTGACGGGAGGTGGGGCACGTTCAGAGTTGCGCGCGCATACCCGGAAGTACACTTGGTGTTGGCGGGCTAGGCGGCAAACACACTGGTGAGTAATTCCCTTAATTATCAATGGTATATATTGTAAGTATTTGTAATTTGATGTATTGTCCTGTTGAATTTGACCCTGAAGAAGGTCCCGATCGGGGACCGAAACGTTGGTCGCATTTTTTAACCCCTTAAGGACACATGACGTGTGTGACACGTCATAATTCCCTTTTATTCCAGAAGTTTGGTCCTTAAGGGGTTAATCAACTTTAAATAAAGATTGGAACTTTTAAGCCCGGAGAGCAGCCTATTTCATTTGGATGGTTTATATATATATATATATATATATATATATATATATATATATATATGTACTAGGTTAGGGGTAGGATTAGGGGTAGAGGTAGAGTTAGGGTTAGATTCCTATCATCATTCCCTTAACTTTCCCTCCCTCTCCTGTTTTGCCACTCTTCAGAACTCCGAAGCACTTCGGCAATTCGGTTCAACACTTCCGAAATTCGGCAGTTAAGGACTTCGGCGGTTTGGTTCGGCACTTCCGAAATTCGGCCAAATTTAAATACAAATTGCACATGTCTATCAGAAATACCCCAGGAAAGACCTGCAGATTTAAAGTTGCTCTGACCCAGAAGGCTGTAGATTCCTCCCGCGAGCATACACACTCATACAGCATCCCTTACACACACAGCATCCCTTACACACACAGCACACCGCACACACACACTGCACCCCTTACATACACACTGCACCATTCACACACAATGCACCCCTTACACACACAGGAACCCTCACACACACACATAGCACTACTCACACACACAATGCGCCTCTGACACACACTCAATGCACCCCTCACACACAATGCACCATTTACATACAATGCACCCTTACACACACTAATCATCCCTCACACACACATAGCACCACTCACACACACAATGCGCCCCTGACACACAATGCGGCCCTGACATACAATGCGCGTCTGACACACACTCAATGCACATCCGCACACACACACAGCATGCCTCACACATAGCACTCCTTACACACACATCACCCCTCACAGATAATGCACCCCTCACACACTGCACATATCTTTCCCAATGCTCATTCAGTGTCTTCTTTTCTAATTATACCTTCTCCCCTCATCCTGTCTCAGTTGGATACCCCCAAGGCTCTGTCCTTGGTCCCTTTCTATTTTCTCTTTATACTGCCTCTCTTGGCAAACTTATTACCTCTTTTGGATTCCACTACCACCTGTACGCTGATGACACCCAGATATAGCTCTCCTCGCTGGACCTCTTCCCTGCTGTCCTGCAACGTGTCACTGCTTGCCTTTCTTCCATCTCTGACTGGTTGTCCTTCCGCTTTCTGAAACTAAATCTCTCTAAAACTGAGCTCCTTGTCTTGCCTCCTCCTAATACTGATCCTCGTCTTTCGTTATCACTTCAAGTTAGTGATATCCACATAAGTCCATCCTTGCAAACTATCTTGGCGTCATTCTTGACTCTGGCCTCACCTTTGTGCCTCACATCCAGTATGTTGCCAAATCCTGTAGATTCCATCTTAAAAACATAGCCCGCATCCGCCCCTTTCTTACGCAAGATGCTACCAAGGAGCTTGTCCATGCTCTAGTAATTTCCTGCATGGATTATTGTAACTCTCTCATAATTGGTCTTCCCAAAAGCCGTATTGCCCCTCTACAGTCTGTAATGAATGCTGCCGCCAGACTGATTTTCCTCTCTAGTCGGTCCTCTCACACCTCACCCCTCTGCCAGTCCTTACATTGGCTTCCTGTATCCTATAGGAGTCAATTCAAAGTGCTAACCCATACCTATAAAGCACTGAACAATTCTAGCCCCTCTTATATCTCTTCACAGATCCATAGGTATGCTCCTTCACGGTCTCTCTGCTCTGCCCGTTGTTCGCATCCGTATGGCCAACTCACGCTTGCAGGACTTCTCGCGGGCGGCTCCCTTCCTATGGGATAGCCTGCCTACCGCTATCAGACTCTCCCCATGTCTTCAATCGTTTAAGAAGAGCCTTAAAACCATCTCTTTAGGAAAGTTTATGGCCTCCAAAAGTAACCTCTACCATACATACCTGTCTCTTGCTCTCTCCTAACGGGCAGCACTCTACTCTCTCCTCCAGCTCTGCTTCACTCCCACCTTATTTGATTGCTATTTCCTGCCTAATGTATTTTATACCCCAATTCCTGTAGACTGTAAGTTAGTTTGAACAGGGTCCTCTTCAACCTATCGTTCCTGTATGTTTTCTTGTAATCGTCATATTTATAGTTAAATCCCCCCTCTCATAATATTGTAAAGCGCTACGGAATCTGTTGGCGCTATATAAATGGCGATAATAATAATAATAATAATAAGACAGCACTGGTGGTAATATCATATACTATATAAATGTCAGGAATAGAGTTACCCTAACAGGCAAACCTAAAGGAAACAGTAAAGGTACACGTACCGGTCCTTAGAGTGGCTGGTTAGTGCCTGAGACAGGTATATGAAATTTCTGCAAGCAGACAGAGAATAAATGAGAGACGGGCCAAGGAATATTGGCAGATAATATCAGGAAAACCGATAATCGGTCCTTCCCTAATAAATATTACACTGTTTGTAATAATAATCACTCTATATAAATATTACTGTGTTTGTAATAATAATCACAAATTGTAAATATTACACTGTTTGTAATAATAACAGGCACTATATATAAATATTACACTGTTTGTAATAATAATAATAATAACTCTATATGAATATTACACTGTTTGCAATAATAATAATCACTACATATAAATATTACACTGTTTGTAATAATAATCACTCTATAAATATTACCATGTTTATAATAATAATCCCAAATTGTAAATATTACACTGTTTGTAATAATAACAGGCACTATATATAAATATTACACTGTTTGTAATAATAATAATAATCACAAATTATAAATATTACACTGTTTGTAATAATAATAATAATAATCACTATATGTAAATATTACACTGTTTGTAATAATAATAATCACTTTATGTAAATATTACCCTGTTTGTAATAATAATAATAACTCTACATAAATATTACATGATGTAACAATAACAGGCACTATTTATAAATATTACACTGTTTGTAATAATAATCACTATATATAAATATGACATTGTTTGTAATAATAATCACTATATGTGAATATTACACTGTTTGTAATAATAATAATCACTTTATGTAAATATTACCCTGTTTGTAATAATAATAATAATAACTCTACATAAATATTACATGATGTAACAATAACAGGCACTATTTATAAATATTACACTGTTTGTAATAATAATCACTATATATAAATATGACATTGTTTGTAATAATAATCACTATATATGAATATTACACTGTTTGTAATAATAATAATCACTTTATGTAAATATTACCCTGTTTGTAATAATAATAATAATAACTCTACATAAATATTACATGATGTAACAATAACAGGCACTATTTATAAATATTACACTGTTTGTCATAATAATCACTATATATGAATATTACACTGTTTGTAATAATAATCACTCTATAAATATTACCATGTTTATAATAATAATCACAAATTGTAAATATTACACTGTTTGTAATAATAACAGGCACTATATATAAATATTACACTGTTTGTAATAATAACAGGCACTATATATAAATATTACACTGTTTGTAATAATAATAATAACTCTATATGAATATTACCATGTTTATAATAATAATCACAAATTGTAAATATTACACTGTTTGTAATAATAACAGGCACTATATATAAATATTACACTGTTTGTAATAATAATAATCACTCTATATAAATATTACACTGTTTGTAATAATAATCACTATATATAAATATTACACTGTTTGTAATAATAATAATAATAATAATCACAAATTATAAATATTACACTGTTTGTAATAATAATAATAATAATCACTATATGTAAATATTACACTGTTTGTAATAATAATAATCACTTTATGTAAATATTACCCTGTTTGTAATAATAATAATAATAATAACTCTACATAAATATTACATGATGTAACAATAACAGGCACTATTTATAAACATTACACTGTTTGTAATAATAATCACTATATATAAATATGACACTGTTTGTAATAATAATCACTATATGTGAATATTACACTGTTTGTAATAATAATAATCGCCCTATATAAATATTACACTGTTTGTAATAATAATCACTATATATATAAATATTACACTGTTTGTAATAATAATCACTTTATGTAAATATTACACTGTTTGTAATAATAATCACTACATATAAATATTACCCTGTTTGTAATAATAATAATAACTCTACATAAATATTACATGATGTAACAATAACAGGCACTATTTATAAATATTACACTGTTTGTAATAATAATCACTATATATGAATATTACACTGTCTGTAATAATAATAATCGCCCTATATAAATATTACACTGTTTATAATAATAATCACCCTATATAATTATTACACTGTGATAGTACCCAGGGTTAGAGAGGGTGTGGTGGCCCCTCCCTCCCATGCTCTCTATGTACAGTGTATCCTCTGCTGAGTGCACATGGAATTGGAGTGTGAGTGATGGCGCCTGAGCTGAGAGACCAATGACCATGCACACTGTGAGTGATAGATCTCCCTGGCTGCCATACCTGCTTTTAAGGTAGATACTTTCTATGTAATGGAGGATGGGTGACCTCTGGATTTAGCAGGAAACCTTCCTTACTAGAGCAGCCAAGCAGAGAGTGTGTGTGTGTGTGTACAGTACGTTATAAAGGACTCAGCAATCATTCATTGTATATAGCAGATTGTATATGGAGGCATCTGAAAGATTTTCAGATAATTTAATTAAAAGGTGAAAATTAAAAAAAACAAAACATTTTAATATGAATAATTTGGCAAAAGCTTTGTAACAGTATTGAATCATTAGGATTATTACATTGAGGCCTATATCGTGATATGATTATTTCTATTACCTAAAAAATTACAATAAGGATAATATGAGAGAGAGAGAAAGTGTCTGTTATTATATACATAATGGTATTAATTGAGGGATTCTATGATATCGCTTTACAAGTGGTTTATGAATTTCTACTGCTGGGCTTAAAGGACCACTATAGGCACCCAGACCACTTCAGCTTAAAGGACCACTCTAGTGCCAGGAAAGCATACTCGTTTTCCTGGCACTAGAGTGCCCTGAGGGTGCCCCCACCCTCAGGGACCCCCTCCCGCCCGGCTCTGGAAAGGGGAAAAGGGGTAAAACTTACCTTTTTCCAGCGCTGGGCGGGGAGCTCTCCTCCTCCTCTCCGCCTCCGTTCCTCCCCGTCGGCTGAATGCGCACGCGCAGCAAGAGCTGCGCGCGCATTCAGCCGGTCACATAGGAAAGCATTCATAATGCTTTCCTATGGACGCTTGCGTGCTCTCACTGTGATTTTCACAGTGAGAATCACGCAAGCGCCTCTAGCGGCTGTCAGTGAGACAGCCACTAGAGGAAATAGGGGAAGGCTTAACTAATTGATAAACATAGCAGTTTCTCTGAAACTGCTATGTTTATAAAACAATTAGTTAACCCTAGCTGGACCTGGCACCCAGACCACTTCATTAAGCTGTGGTGCCTAGAGTGGTCCTTTAATGAAGTGGTCTGGGTGCCTGGTCCAGCTAGGGTTAACCCTTTTTTCTATAAACATAGCAGTTTCAGAGAAACTGCTATGTTTATATTTGGGTTAATCCAGCCTCCAGTGGCTGTCTCATTGATAATGCTTTCCTATGAGACTGGCTGAATGCGCGCGCGGCTCTTGCCGCGCATGCGCATTCAGCCGGAGAGGAGGAGGAGGAGAGTTCCCCGCCCGGCGCTGGAGAAAGAGGTAAGTTTAACCCCTTCCTCTCCACCCAGCCCGGCGGGAGGGGGTCCCTGAGGGTGGGGGCACCCTCATTGCACTACAGTGCCAGGAAAACGAGTGTTTTCCTGGCACTATAGTGGTCCTTTAATGGTGGCAGATGCTCTCCAGAACTAAAACTCCCACCAATGTGGCAGTCTGGGAGTGCTGCACTAACCGCAGTGTTTGCCTTGAAGGTTTTATCACACCTCTAGTGACTGTGACACTGACAGCCAGTGGAGGCACTTCCACTTCACTGAGTAGACGTCCCCATACGCAGACGTCCCCATAGGAATGCAAATTAAAAATGCTGCAATAATCAGCAAAAATGCCTGTTGACTAAGAAAAAAGAATCCTAGTTCGTGTTGCCACTAGGTAGACCTGACTGTACTACAAAAAATAAATGATAAAATATGGGGTTGTTCCCAGGGCCTGAATGTGTATGGACTAGCATAACTCTGTCAGTGCGGTGGTAGAGAATGGCAAAGATCTGCAGTAATTATGGATTCCTACCACACATAGCAAGCTCAAGGCTGCATCAAGTGCGGTGAGGTGGTAGGTAATAGAACTGGATAGAGAGCAATAAAATCATTTACCTATGTGATCTGGAGTGGGAGGTATATGGATTTTTCATAGAGCCCTGTTTATGTCAGTACCTGTATACATTAGGGAAAAGAGAACTAAGCCTACTAGCAGCGAACCTGTGAAGACCCCACCTCACGTATACAAAACAAGGGGATGCCAAGTTAATATACCTACCCCAACCCCCTTCATACCATCTTGGGCATTTAATTTTTAATAAACCCATTCCCACTAAATAAAGTAATAAAAACATATATTAATCCCCAGGTAGAACCTACACCTAACCCTTCAATCTCTTTGCAAGCAAAATATAAAAAAATAATCTCAAAGTTCTTCACCCCCATTTTATTACCCATTTTCTAATTTGTTTTGATAAGCGGGCATAATAAATTATCATAAACGCCCTTTATTCTACCCAATAGTAAGCCTTGTAAAAATGAATACATATATACACTATATGGACAAAAGTATTGGGACACACCTCTTAAAGGGAAACTCCAGTGCCAGGAAAACGATCAGTTTTCCTGGCACTGGAGGGTCCCTCTCCCTCCCACCCCCCAATCCCCAGTTGCTGAAGGGGTGAAAACCCCTTCAGTGACTTACCAGAGGCAGCGACAGGTCCCACGTCGCTGCTTCCTCCTCCCCCGCCGCTCCTCCTTCTGCTTACGTCAGCCGGTGGGCGAGACTGATCTCGCCCGCCGGCCGAGGAGACCTAATGCGCATGCGCGGCAATGCCGCGCATGCGCATTAGCGCACCCCATAGGAAAGCATTGAAAATGAATTTCAATGCTTCCCTATGGGGAATAGAGCGACGCTGGAGGTCCTCACACAGCGTGAGGATGTCCAGCGACGCTCTAGCACAGAAAACCTGTGCTATGAAGCAGGAAGTTCCCTCTAGTGGCTGTCTAATAGACAGCCACTAGGGGAGGACTTAACCCTGCAAGGTAATTATTGCAGTTTAAAAAAAACTGCAATAATTACACTTGCAGGGTTAAGGGTAGTGGGAGTTGGCACCCAGACCACTCCAATGAGCAGAAGTGGTCTGGGTGCCTGAAGTGTCCCTTTAATTACCTCTTAATTATTGAATTCAGGTATTTCAAAAAGACTCATTGCCACAGGTGTATAAAATCATTCACCTAACTATGCAGTCTGCATTATCAAATATTTGTGGGGTGGATAATTGGTAGTTCTAAAGAGATCAGTGAATTCATACTGTGTGATAAGATGCCACGTTTGCAATAATAAGCAAATATTAGTCAGTGCGTGAAATTTTATCCCTCCTAGATATTCTACGGTCAACTGCAAGTGGTATTATTGGAAGCGTTTAGGAACAGCAGCAACTCATCCATGAAATGGAAGACCACGTAATGTCACAGAGCGGGGACTACGAGTGCTGAGGTGCATGGCGCCCAAAAGTCGCCAACCCTCTGCTGATTTCATATCTGGAGATTTCCAAACTTCCACCGGCATTAATATCAGCACAGAATCTGTGCTGATATTAATGCTTCTCACTGCTTCCACTACGCACACATATATTCACACATATATTCTTGAAAACATAAAAAATTCTGACTGGCATGTATATTTTGTACATTTACTTTATTAAAAAAAAATGTGCAAAAAAATAAATAATAAACATTTTCAGTTAACAGTAGATTTGTGTAGAAATAGTTTTTTGTTTTTTTTAAAATGGTAAATGTACAGAATATCTGTAAATTATCGGCTATCGGCCTGAAAGTTCACAGATTATCGGTATCGGCTCTAAAAAATCTATATCTGTCGATCCCTAGCACCCATCATGCCTAGTACGTACTATACAAGCCTGTGGGGGAAGTGCTATGATCTGGGGTTGCTGCAGTTGGTCAGGTCTAGGTTCAGCAACATTATGTGCCCAAAGAATGAGTTCAGCTGACTACCTGAATATATTAAATGACCAGATTAATCCATACATGGATTTTTTCTTCCTTGATGGCACGGTCATATTCCAAGATGACAATGCCAGGATTCATCAGACTCAAATTTTGAAAGAGTGGTTCAGGGAGCATGAGACATCATTTGCACACATGGATTGGCCACCACAGAGTCCAGGCCTTAACCCCATTGAGAATCTTTGGGATGTGCTGGAGAAGGCTTTGCGCAGTGGTCCGACTCTCCCATCATCAATACAAGATCTTGGTGAAAAATTAATGCAACACTGGACAGAAATAAATCTTGTGACATTGCAGAAGTTTATCGAAACAATGCCATAGCGAATGCGTGCGGTAATCAAAGCTAAAGGTGGTACAACTAAATATTAGAGTGTGTGACCTTTTTGTGGGGGCGTCGACTTATTTTTGGCCAAGCAGTGTATATTCAGCATATTAGCATCAATAGGATATTTCACTCAAAATATATTCCAAACTGCACTCCAAAACATATTACCCAACCCACCCAAAAATATAACATATACATCCACATATTGAAATACACCTCAAACACACATCATGTAAACATCAAATCCTGGGCAGCACTCAAATTTAAGGCCAGAGTAGCCAACCGTAAAACATTTTTCCATCTTGGCAACTTTGTACTTGAATTTGAAATACATTTTGAATTGTCATTTTAGTATTATCTTTGTGAGTGTAAACTGTATCCCAACTAAACACGAATGACGCCTCCATATGTTTATATTTGGGTTAATCCAGCCTCTAGTTGCTGTCTCGAGGCGCTTGCGTGCTTCTCACTGTGAAAATCACAGTGAGAAGACGCCAGCGTCCATAGGAAAGCATTGTAAATGCTTTGCTATGAGACTGGCTGAATGCGCGTGCGCTGGAGAAAGAGGTAAGTTTAACCCCTACCTCTCCATCCAGCCCGGCGGGACGGGGACCCTGAGGGTGGGGGCACCCTCAGGGCACTGTAGTGCCAAGAAAATGAGTATGGTTTCCTGGCACTATAGTGGTTCTTTAATACTAATACTAAAACTTCAAAAAGTATGACCTTTGTCCTGTGTGGTCAGGGACTAACCCTCTAAGCTGATCTGTCACCTTCAGGGGTCTTTGCATATTTTACAAAAACTCCCAATGGTGGCATCGGTTTATGGGTTGTGATGGCCCAGGGGTGAGGTAATGGTAAATTATACTTACCTGATTCTGTCCCCTGCGGGCACCGACATATTTTATCTTCAGTTCCTGGCCTTCGTCTGCCATGAGCTCATGTCAGTGTAATGTCTATGGAGGATCCCACAGGACCATGGAAGCCTCCATAGATACTGTCTAGTGATGAGTGGGAGAATGCCCTATGCCAACAGCTCTCTCACTAGCAGTGGCTGTGGGAAGTGACAAAACTCTTGTGCCACCCCCAAACCAAACTCATAACAAACATGCTGAGTAACACCCCCAAACCAAGCTTATAACCCACATAGTGAGTAACACCCCTAAACCAAACTCATAACCCACATACTGAGTAACACCCCAAACCAAGCACATAACCCACATACTGAGTAACACCCCCAAACCAAGCACATAACCAACATACTGAGTAACACCCCAAACCAAACTCATAACCCACATACTGAGTAACATCCCCAAACCAAGCACATAACCCACATACTGAGTAACACCCCCAAACCAAGCACATAACCCACATACTGAGTAACATCCCCAAACCAAGCACATAACCCACATACTGAGTAACACCCCCAAACCAAGCACATAACCCACATACTGAGTAACACCCCCAAACCAAGCACATAACCCACATACTGAGTAACACCCCCAAACCAAGCACATAACCCACATACTAAGTAACACCCCCAAATAAAGCACATAACCCACATACTGAGTAACACGCCCAAACCAAGCTCATAACCCACATACTGAGTAACACCCCCAAACCAAGCACATAACCCACATACTGAGTAACACCCCTAATCCAAGCACATAACCCACATACTGAGTAACACCCCCAAACCAAGCACATAACCCACATACTGAGTAACACCCCCAAACCAAGCTCATAACCCACATACTAAGTAACACCCCCAAATAAAGCACATAACCCACATACTGAGTAACACCCCTAATCCAAGCACATAACCCACATACTGAGTAACACCCCCAAACCAAGCACATAACCCACATACTGAGTAACACCCCCAAACCAAGCACATAACCCACATACTGAGTAACACCCCCAAACCAAACTCATAACCCACATACTGAGTAACACCACCTAATCCAAGCACATAACCCACATACTGAGTAACACCCCCAAACCAAGCACATAACCCACATACTGAGTAACACCCCCAAATAAAGCACATAACCCACATAATGAGTAACACCCCCTAACCAAGCACATAACCCACATACTGGGTAACACCCCCAAACCAAACTCATAACCCACATACTGAGTAACACCCCCTAATCCAAGCACATAACCCGCATACTGAGTAACACCCCTAATCCAAGCACATAACCCACATACTGAGTAACACCCCCAAACCAAGCACATAACCCACATACTGAGTAACACCCCTAAACCAAGCACATAACCCGCATACTGAGTAACACCCCCAAACCAAACTCATAACCCACATACTGAGTAACACCCCCAAATAAAGCACATAACCCACATACTGAGTAACACCCCCTAATCCAAGCACATAACCCACATACTGAGTAACACCCCCAAACCAAGCACATAACCCACATACTGAGTAACACCCCCAAATAAAGCACATAACCCACATAATGAGTAACACCCCCTAACCAAGCACATAACCCACATACTGGGTAACACCCCCAAACCAAACTCATAACCCACATACTGAGTAACACCCCCTAATCCAAGCACATAACCCGCATACTGAGTAACACCCCCAAACCAAACTCATAACCCACATACTGAGTAACACCCCCAAACCAAACTCATAACCCACATACTGAGTAACACCCCCAACCCAAGCACATAACCCACATACTGAGTAACACCCCCAAACCAAGCTCATAACCCACATACTGAGTAACACCCCCAAACCAAGCACATAACCCACATACTGAGTAACACCCCCAAACCAAGCACATAACCCACATACTGAGTAACACCCCCTAATCCAAGCACATAACCCGCATACTGAGTAACACCCCCAAACCAAACTCATAACCCACATACTGAGTAACACCCCTAAACCAAGCACATAACCCACATACTGAGTAACACCCCCAAACCAAGCTCATAACCCACATACTGAGTAACACCCCCAAATAAAGCACATAACCCACATACTGAGTAACACCCCCAAACCAAGCTCATAACCCACATACTGAGTAACACCCCCAAACCAAGCACATAACCCACATACTGAGTAACACCCCTAATCCAAGCACATAACCCACATACTGAGTAACACCCCCAAACCAAGCACATAACCCACATACTGAGTAACACCCCCAAACCAAACTCATAACCCACATACTGAGTAACACCCCCAAATAAAGCACATAACCCACATACTGAGTAACACCCCCTAATCCAAGCACATAACCCACATACTGAGTAACACCCCCAAACCAAGCACATAACCCACATACTGAGTAACACCCCCAAATAAAGCACATAACCCACATACTGAGTAACACCCCCTAATCCAAGCACATAACCCACATACTGGGTAACACCCCCAAACCAAACTCATAACCCACATACTGAGTAACACCCCCTAATCCAAGCACATAACCCGCATACTGAGTAACACCCCCAAACCAAACTCATAACCCACATACTGAGTAACACCCCCAAACCAAACTCATAACCCACATACTGAGTAACACCCCCAACCCAAGCACATAACCCACATACTGAGTAACACCCCAAACCAAGCTCATAACCCACATACTGAGTAACACCCCCAAACCAAGCACATAACCCACATACTGAGTAACACCCCCAAACCAAGCACATAACCCACATACTGAGTAACACCCCCTAATCCAAGCATATAACCCACATACTGGGTAACACCCCCAAACCAAACTCATAACCCACATACTGAGTAACACCCCCTAATCCAAGCACATAACCCGCATACTGAGTAACACCCCAAAACCAAACTCAACCCACATACTGAGTAACACCTCCAAACCAAGCACATAACCCGCATACTGAGTAACACCCCCAACCCAAGCACATAACCCACATACTGAGTAACACCCCCAAATAAAGCACATAAACCACATACCGAGTAACACCCCCTAATCCAAGCACATAACCCACATACTGGGTAACACCCCCAAACCAAACTCATAACCCACATACTGAGTAACACCCCCAACCCAAGCACATAACCCACATACTGAGTAACACCCCCAAACCAAGCTCATAACCCACATACTGAGTAACACCCCCAAACCAAGCACATAACCCACATACTGAGTAACATCCCCAAACCAAGCTCATAACCAACATACTGAGTAACACCCCCAAACCAAGCTCATAACCCACATACTGAGTAACACCCCCAAACCAAGCTCATAACCCACATACTGAGTAACACCCCCAAACCAAGCTCATAACCCACATACTGAGTAACACCCCCAAACCAAGCTCATAACCCACATACTGAGTAACACCCCCAAACCAAGCTCATAACCCACATCCTAAGTAACACCCCCAAACCAAGCTTATAACCCACATACTGAGTAACACCCCCAAACCAAGCTCATAACCCACATACTGAGTAACACCCCCAAACCAAGCTCATAACCCACATCCTAAGTAACACCCCCAAACCAAGCACATAACCCGCATACTGAGTAAAACCCCCAAACCAAACTCATAACCCACATACTGAGTAACACCCCCAAACCAAGCTCATAACCCACATACTGAGTAACACCCCCAAACCAAGCTCATAACCCACATACTGAGTAACACCCCCAAACCAAGCTCATAACCCACATACTGAGTAACACCCCCAAACCAAGCTCATAACCCACATCCTAAGTAACACCCCCAAACCAAGCACATAACCCGCATACTGAGTAAAACCCCCAAACCAAACTCATAACCCACATACTGAGTAACACCCCAAACCAAGCTCATAACCCACATACTGAGTAACACCCCCAAACCAAGCACATAACCCACATACTGAGTAACACCCCCAAACCAAGCACATAACCCACATACTGAGTAACACCCCCTAATCCAAGCATATAACCCACATACTGGGTAACACCCCCAAACCAAACTCATAACCCACATACTGAGTAACACCCCCTAATCCAAGCACATAACCCGCATACTGAGTAACACCCCCAAACCAAACTCAACCCACATACTGAGTAACACCTCCAAACCAAGCACATAACCCGCATACTGAGTAACACCCCCAACCCAAGCACATAACCCACATACTGAGTAACACCCCCAAATAAAGCACATAAACCACATACCGAGTAACACCCCCTAATCCAAGCACATAACCCACATACTGGGTAACACCCCCAAACCAAACTCATAACCCACATACTGAGTAACACCCCCAACCCAAGCACATAACCCACATACTGAGTAACACCCCCAAACCAAGCTCATAACCCACATACTGAGTAACACCCCCAAACCAAGCACATAACCCACATACTGAGTAACATCCCCAAACCAAGCTCATAACCAACATACTGAGTAACACCCCCAAACCAAGCTCATAACCCACATACTGAGTAACACCCCCAAACCAAGCTCATAACCCACATACTGAGTAACACCCCCAAACCAAGCTCATAACCCACATGCTGAGTAACACCCCCAAACCAAGCTCATAACCCACATACTGAGTAACACCCCCAAACCAAGCTCATAACCCACATCCTAAGTAACACCCCCAAACCAAGCACATAACCCGCATACTGAGTAAAACCCCCAAACCAAACTCATAACCCACATACTGAGTAACACCCCCAAACCAAGCTCATAACCCACATACTGTGTAACACCCCCAAACCAAGCTCATAACCCACATCCTATGTAACACCCCCAAACCAAGCACATAACCCGCATACTGAGTAACACCCCCAAACCAAACTCATAACCCACATACTGAGTAACACCCCAAACCAAGCACATAACCCACATACTGAGTAACACCCCTAATCCAAGCACATAACCCACATACTGAGTAACACCCCCAAACCAAGCACATAACCCACATACTGAGTAACACCCCCAAACCAAACTCATAACCCACATACTGAGTAACACCCCCAAACCAAACTCATAACCCACATACTGAGTAACACCCCCAAATAAAGCACATAACCCACATACTGAGTAACACCCCTAAACCAAGCACATAACCCACATACTGAGTAACACCCCCAAACCAAACTCATAACCCACATACTGAGTAACACCCCCAAACCAAGCACATAACCCGCATACTGAGTAACACCCCCAAATAAAGCACATAACCCACATACTGAGTAACACCCCCCAAACCAAACTCATAACCCACATACTGAGTAACACCCCCAAACCAAGCACATAACCCACATACTGAGTAACACCCCCAAACCAAGCACATAACCCGCATACTGAGTAACACCCCCAAACCAAACTCATAACCCACATACTGAGTAACACCCCCAAACCAAGCACATAACCCACATACTGAGTAACACCCCCAAACCAAGCACATAACCCACATACTGAGTAACACCCCCTAATCCAAGCATATAACCCACATACTGGGTAACACCCCCAAACCAAACTCAACCCACATACTGAGTAACACCTCCAAACCAAGCACATAACCCACATACTGAGTAACACCCCCAACCCAAGCACATAACCCACATACTGAGTAACACCCCCAAATAAAGCACATAAACCACATACTGAGTAACACCCCCTAATCCAAGCACATAACCCACATACTGGGTAACACCCCCAAACCAAACTCATAACCCACATACTGAGTAACACCCCCAACCCAAGCACATAACCCACATACTGAGTAACACCCCCAAACCAAGCTCATAACCCACATACTGAGTAACACCCCCAAACCAAGCACATAACCCACATACTGAGTAACATCCCCAAACCAAGCTCATAACCAACATACTGAGTAACACCCCCAAACCAAGCTCATAACCCACATACTGAGTAACACCCCCAAACCAAGCACATAACCCACATACTGAGTAACACCCCCAAACCAAACTCATAACCCACATACTGAGTAACACCCCCAAACCAAACTCATAACCCACATACTGAGTAACACCCCCAAATAAAGCACATAACCCACACACTGAGTAACACCCCCAAACCAAGCACATAACCCACATACTGAGTAACACCCCCAAACCAAACTCATAACCCACATACTGAGTAACACCCCCAAACCAAACTCATAACCCACATACTGAGTAACACCCCCAAATAAAGCACATAACCCACACACTGAGTAACACCCCTAAACCAAGCACATAACCCACATACTGAGTAACACCCCCAAACCAAACTCATAACCCACATACTGAGTAACACCCCCAAACCAAGCACATAACCCGCATACTGAGTAACACCCCCAAATAAAGCACATAACCCACATACTGACTTAACACCCCCAAACCAAGCACATAACCCACATACTGAGTAACACCCCCAAACCAAGCACATAACCCACATACTGAGTAACACCCCAAAATAAAGCATATAACTAAGTACTGTAACACTGCAAATTAGCTCATATTAAATATACTGGGAAGCATTTCAAAGTATAACTCATTTTTTTAAAACTATAGTTAGCACCCAAAAGCACATAAGGTAATCACCTCCAAAGCTTTACAACATACTGAGAGAATTTCCTAAAACATACGATACAAGCAACATACTGAACAGATCCCCTAAAACATACCATATAAAGAAAATACTGAGCACCCCTCAAAATCCATAACCCATAGTACCCCAAAACATGCCACAAGTACTGAGTAATACACCATAGCACATAACCCACATACACAGCAGCATCTCAAAAACACTGGCCGCTGGATGATGTATGCATTGAGCACCACAAAACACAGAAAACAGTATTTAGTATAATTATTGAGCAGCCCCCCAAGACATCATAATCCCAAAATATAGCTTGCGCAGCCCACCACTTATATCACATGACCTGCATCATGAGCAGCACATTATAAATACTGAGCAGCAACCATAACCACAACACAATAACCCACATACTGAACACAATCCCAAAATATAGTTCATAATAACCCACGCCTGAACTGCATGTCTATGCACATCACTCACAAGTGAAGCTGCACCCCAAAATATAACACATAACCCTTATACTAACTTGCACCCCTAAGCATAGCGCATTCCTCACTAATTGTTTTTGTATTTTATTGTACCCTATTGTATCAATGCAATGTTTTGTGGACCCAGGACATACTTGAAAACGAGAGAAATCTCTATGTATCTTTCCTGGTAAAATACGTTATAAATAAATAAATAATGTAGCTGCACCCCAAAATATAACACATAACTATCACTCCATACTGAACAGCACCCAAAACATGTCATGTAACTCATACTAAACAGCACTCCAAAAAGTATCACATAACCCACATTTTGAGTAGCACCCCAAAATATAGCTCATGTACTGAAATCCAAAAATGGTATGCATACCACATACTCAGCACCTCTAAAAAAAATAAGCAGCACCCCAAAATAAACAAACAAATCACTTACTGAGCATACGAAATATCACATTCCCCTATTGAACAAAAACACAAAACACTGCACATTAAATACACACAGATGTGCTTCTCAAAAAATAGCATATATGGAGCATCACCCAAAATCTTCACTGTAATAATCCATATAATGTGCAACACCCCAAATCATGGCACATAATCCACTGAATTGCAACCCAAAACATAAGATAAAACACATACCAAGCAGCACCCCAAAATCATAGCATGTAAACTGCATCCTGAGAAGCACCCCCAAAAAAAGCACATTACCCACCTACTGAGCAACACTCCAAAACATAGCCTGTAACCCACATACTGAGCAGCACCCCAAAACAATGCATGCAATTCACATACTGAGCACCACCCCTAAATCATAGTATCTAACCTACATCCTGAGCAGCATCCCAAAACATAGCACCTAGCAAAAGATAAGCCACATGTTGACAAGCACCCCAAAACAGTGCATACAATTAACATTTGGAGCAGTACCCCTAAAGCATAGAATGTTACCCCCATACTGAGCAACACCCTAAAACATAACATATAACCCACGTACTAAGCAGCCCCCAGAATATCGCAAATAATTCACATACTTAGCAGCACCCCAAAACACTAACATACTGAGCAACATCTCCAATCAGTTCATACATTTGAAAAACTGTGCAGCCCCCCCTTAAAATGTAAAAACAGCACATAATGCACATATTAAGCAACACCCCAACATAGCACATAAACAACATGTTGAGCAGCACCCAAAACCATAGCATAAAACCCACATACTGAATAGCACCCTAAAACTAGCATAAACACAACACAGCGAGCAGCACCCCAGACGGCTGTACAAAATTCACATACTAAGCTGTACCCTAAAATAAGATGTCACAGACACCATATACAAAGCGATAATATGCATGTGTACCCCACACTTCTTGCACTCTAAAACATATTGTGTAACCCGCATTCTTAGCACCCTAAAACACATCATGTAACCTAGATTCTGAGCAGCATTCTCAAATTCATAATTCACATAAACGCACACAAAAAAAGTGTAAATGTGTGTGTTTTTATATATATATATATATATACATACATATATATATATATATATATATATATATATATATATATATATATATATATATATATATATATATATATATATATATATATATATATATATATACACACACACATACTGGGTGCTATATGAAGTTCCCCTTATCCATTATGTGTCCTGATGATTGTGACCCAAAATATGGGGGTGCATAGTAATAAAGGTTATAGAGAGTTTACATGAATTGCAAGCTCTGTGGGTAAGGCCTTTTTATATTTACACTGTACCAGTTATAGCCTGATACACAGATGTGTGTGTTCTTGGACTTCTGCTTAAGTGTCACATACATGGTGAGTGCAAGCTCTTGTGAGTACAGTGAGTATATTGGAATCTTTGCTCTTCACACTTTCTCCCCCTCCCCCCCTCCCATGCCTGTACTGCGCAGCTGTGTATGTTGGTGCCAGACAGATAACTGAGCTGGGGGTGTGTGCTCCGAGATCCCACAGGAGGGGGTGTGTGCATGTGTATATCTTTGTATGTCTGTGTGTGCTTAATGTCCTGTGTGTAGTGTGTGTGTGTATGTGTGTGGTGCTGCTGGCTGTGAGCTGCAGCGTGCTGTGTCTCCCTGTGCACATACGTGTGCCTTTACATGTCTATTCCCGGCTCCACTCTGGAGTGTGTAGAATGATCCAGAAACCCTGTCACCCACCTAACAAAGGATCCTGGAAATGTGGTGCTTGACCTCTTCTCTCTTTTTATATTTGTAACATTACAGACTCAGCCGGTGATGCTCGTTGTCCAGGGCCAAGTGGCAGATCGGCGCCGGAGCCGCAGCAGAGCATTGTGGTGAGGGTTCCTGCGCTGCTGGCTCAGGCCAGGAGAGAGAGGGCGAGGGACCAGCCACCAAGCTGAAGAGACGGAAAAAGCTTTCTTTTTTTTTTTTTCCTTTTCTTTTTTTTTTTTAATCCGCTGTGCAGTGAAAATCCCACAAAAGACGTTTTTTTTTTTTTTTTTTACCTCCTCTCACCCCCCCCTCCCACCCTCTCCTGCTCCCTCCCGCCTTCCCCTCCTGCTAGTTCCTCCCTCTCTGGTCACCTCCCTCCCTTTCTGTGCATGTGTCTGTCTTGATGTAGCTGCTGAGCCCCTGTCTCCCTCCCTGTCATCCTCTTTCCGTTCTCTGTAAGAGCGCAGAGGGAGGAGAGATGGAGCAGACGCTGTTAGAGGGGGTTCGACAGACAGACAGACTCCTGCTTCGCTGTATTTCGCAGCAATATTTTCAGTATTGCAGATCCTTTCTCTTTATTTCTCTCCTCCTTTCAGAGGCAGAGCTGGTGAGGGGGAGAAAGACATGAGGGAGGGGAAAAGACAGAGTGACTGAGGTGTCTCCTTTATGATCTCTCCCCTCCTCTCAGCCTCTCTCCTTCACTCCTCCCTTTTCTGTTCTTAGCTTTCTATTTTCCCCTGCCTTTCGCTCTCTGCCTCTCCGCTCTCTCCCATTTTCTCAATCTATCTAGCTCTTCATCTCCTCTCTCCGTCTACTTCACTTTAACTCTGTATTTACCCTCAATCTCCCCTCTGTTTCTGTAATTTCAAGCACAAACAGAAACCCGGAGTGTTGGTTTCCATCGGCAGGATCAGCATTCGTGTTTATATCTGTAAGATCTGTAAGAAAAACTACCACAACCAGAGGACATAGTCTAAAATTAGAGGGACAAAGGTTTAAAAATAATATCAGGAAGTATTACTTTACTGAGAGGGTAGTGGATGCATGGAATAGCCTTCCAGCTAAAGTGGTAGAGGTTAACACAGTAAAGGAGTTTAAGCATGCGTGGGATAGGCATAAGGCTATCCTAACTATAAGATAACGCCAGGGACTAATGAAAGTATTTAGAAAACTGGGCAGACTAGATGGGACGAATGGTTCTTATCTGCCGTCACATTCTATGTTTCTATGTAATAGTGTGTTTGTTACATGTTTGTGTATGTTGTAGTCTGTATGCATTTATATCCATATGCGTGTGTTTTCATGTTTGTACATCTGTAAGTTCTTGGCATCTGTGAATGTTTGTATACCTTGACGAATCTGTCTGTATTTATCTAATTGTACAGCGCTGCTGAATATGTTGGCGCTTTAAAAATGCCAGTAATAAATAAATAAAAATAAAAACACTTGTATGTGTTTTGCATAACTGAGTATTTCTATACTGGTATATCTGTGTTTGCTTTTGCATTCATATATTTGTATTTGTTTGTCTGCATGTGTTCTTCTGTGGTTGTATGCCTCTGTTTGTTTACATACTGGTATGTCGATTTGTGAATGTGTTTGTCTTGATCAATTTGTTTGTGCGTGCCTTTTCATGTATTATTATTGGTTTCTATCTAAATATTTAACAAACATTATTCTTTATTAAAAACTATTAATTAAGGTGAAGTTGGTTTCGATTTCTTCCCCCTGAAAGTATAACGTAAAGCGGATCTATCACGTCTCAGTTTAGACGGCTGAGTCCATAGTACTGTACTGTTTTATGGACCAGTGGCTCTTTATATCATTTTCCCCATTGGTTGGAAAATTCCATTATATTTGTCAGGCCCTCCTAAGAAAAAACAACTTTATTGCAACAGCCCTTCCTCAATGCAGTGGAGACCCCTACATACTGGGAAACGTATAGGTCAGGGCTGCACAAAAGGTAGATCCCCAGATGTTTTAAAACTACAGCTTCCATGATGCTTTGACATCCTAAAGCCATTCTAAAGTCATGCAAAGCATTGTGGGAGTTGTAGTTTCACATCTTGGGATATACCTTTTGGGCAGCCCTGGTCTAGGTGATGGAGTTCTGCAGACGTTTTGTTTAGTATACATTGTTACTATTGAAGGATCTGTTGGCACCCTGGTATCATTTACATAATTTGGGTGCTGTATGTTATATATATCATAAGGCAAGTTTTAAAAAACAAACTTTATGCTAGGACACAGTATCTCTGACATGTTGAGTTCCATCGATTCCAGAAAGTACTATGTAATATATTGTGTATACCACCAGAAAGTACTATGTAATATATTGTGTATACCACCAGAAAGTACTATGTAATATATTGTGTATACCACCAGAAAGTACTATGTAATATATTGTGTATACCACCAGAAAGTACTATGTAAATGTAATATATTGTGTATACCGCCAGAAAGTACTATGTAATATATTGTGTAAACCACCAGAAAGTACTATGTAATATATTGTGTATACCACCAGAAAGTACTATGTAATATATTGTGTATACCACCAGAAAGTACTATGTAATATATTGTGTATACCACCAGAAAGTACTATGTAATATATTGTGTATACCACCAGAAAGTACTATGTAATATATTGTGTATACCACCAGAAAGTACTATGTAATATATTGTGTATACCACCAGAAAGTACTATGTAATATATTGTGTATACCACCAGAAAGTACTATGTAATATATTGTGTATACCGCCAGAAAGTACTATGTAATATATTGTGTATACCACCAGAAAGTACTATGCAATATATTGTGTATACCACCAGAAAGTACTATGTAATATATTGTGTAAACCACCAGAAAGTACTATTTAATATATTGTGTATACCCCCAGAAAGTACTATGTAATATATTGTGTAAACCACCAGAAAGTACTATGTAATATATTGTGTAAACCACCAGAAAGTACTATGTAATATATTGTGTATACCGCCAGAAAGTACTATGTAATATATTGTGTATACCGCCAGAAAGTACTATGTAATATATTGTGTAAACCACCAGAAAGTACTATGTAATATATTGTGTATACCACCAGAAAGTACTATGTAATATATTGTGTATACCACCAGAAGTTTATTTGTAATATTATGTGTATACCTTCCAGAAGATACTATGTAATATAATGTGTATACCACCAGGACTTATTATTATTATTATTATTATTATTATTGCTAAGAAAACTTACAGAAACTATAGGTTGAAGAAGACCCTGCTCAAACAAGCTTACAGTCTATAGGAGTTGGGTTATAAAACAAATTAGACAGGAAATAGCAATCAAATAAGGTGGGAGTGAAGCAGAGCTGGAGGAGAGAGTAGAGTGCTGCTCTTTAGGAGAGAGCAAGAGACATGTATGTGAGGTAGAGGTTAGTCTGGGAGACCATAAGGTTTCCTACAGAGATGGGGTTTAAAGGCACTTCTTAAACGATTGAAGACTAGGGGGGAGTCTGTTGGCGAAAGGCAGGCTATTCCATAGGAAGGGAGCTGCCCGCGAGAAGTCCTGCAAGCGTGAGTTGGCCTTACGGGTGCGAGCAGCGGACAGGAGAAGGTCATGGGCAGAGCGGAGAGACAGAGAAGGGGCATACCTATGGATCGGTGAAGAGATATAAGAGGGGCTAGAATTGTTCAATGCTTTAAATGTATGGGTTAGCACTTTGAATTGACTCCTATAGGATACAGGAAGCCAATGTAAGGACTGACAGAGGAGTGTGGTGCGAGAGGACCGACTAGAGAGGAAAATCAGTCTGGCGGCAACATTCATTAAAGGCTGTAGCAGGGCAATACGGCTTCTGGGAAGACCAATTAGGAGAGGGTTACAATAATCCATGCAGGAAATTACTAAAGCATGGACCAGCTCCTAGTAGCATCTTGTGTAAGAAAGGTGCGGGTGTGGACTATGTTTTTAAGGAATCTACAGGACTTGGTAACATGCTGGATGTGAGGCTCAAAGTTGAGGCCAGAATTAAGTATTACACCAAGACAGCGCGCTTGCAAGGATGGACTGATGTGGATACCACTAACTTGAAGGGAGAGTGAAATAGGAGAGGCAATATAAAGAGAAAATAGAAGGGGACCAAGGACAGAGCCTTGGGGGACTCCAACCGAGACAGGACGAGGGGAGGAGGTATCATTAGAAAAGTAGACACTGAATGAGCGTCGGTAAAGATGAGAGGAAAACCACGAGAGGACAGAGACCGAGTGATTGAAGAGTTAGAAGAAGGAGAGCGTGATCAACGGTGTCAAAGGCAGCAGAGAGGTCAAGAAGATTAGTATGGAGTAGTGGCCTTTGGATTTAGCTGCGATAGTAATTTTGATAACAGCAGTCTCAGTAGAGTGGAGGGGGCAGAAGCCAGATTGAAGAGGGTCATGGAGAGATTTGGAATTGATAAAGTGAGACAAGTCTTTCCAGAAGCTTTGAGGAAAAAGGGAGCAGGGATATGGGACGATAGAGGGAGAGGACGGGTTGAGAGATGTTTTTTCAGGATAGGTACTACAGTGGCATGTTTAAGGGCAGCAGTGACATTGCCAGAAGAGAGAGAGTTGTTGAAGATGTGTGTTAAGAAAGGCACAAGACAAGGAGAGAGAGATCTGATAAGGTGAGATGGGACAGGATCAAGCAGGCAAGTGGTCGGGTGAGAGCAAAGAAAAGCGCAGCCACCTCTTGTGCAGTAGCTGTGGAAAAAGTCTGAAAGGTAGGAAAGGCATGATTTACATGTGGGTGAGAAAGAGAAAGGCAGGGTGGGGAGAATTATTTCCTTAGCTGTTCAATCTTGTCGGTAAAGTAGCATGCATTACTATGTAATATAATGTGTATACCACCAGAAGATACTATGTAATATAAAGTGTATACCATGGGAAGGTACTATGTAATACAGGTACTCCTCACTTACCGACCTGGTTCCGTTCTTATGACCCGGTCGTAGAACGGATTGGTCGTAAGTGAGGAGTTGAAGGATTCTCTGCTCTGGTGCGCTTGTTTATGTTCGGGGAAATTTCACAAAATATAGACAAATGCAGCAGAGCAGGGAATCCCCATGACGGCTCGCACTTATGCTAGAGAGCTGGTCGTAAGTGCGAGCGGTCGTAAAATGAGGACCACATGTATAATGTTTATACCACCAGACGATACTATGTAATATAATGTGTATACCACCAGACGATACTATGTAATATAATGTGTATACCACCAGAAGGTGCTATGTAATATAATGTGTATACCATCCAGAAGGTACTATGTAATATAATGTGCATACCACCAGTAGTTGCTATGTAATATAATGCAGGGCTTGACAAATTTGCTTGAAATTTTTGGAGCCAGCTAAAAAAGTTTGGAGCCAGATTTTTCAACGTCAAAATTACAATTCTTAAAGGGACACTATAGTCACCAGAATCACTACTGCTTAATGTAGTTGTTCTGAAGTCTATATACTGTCCCTGTACGCTTTTCAATGTAAACGCTGACTTTTCAGACTACAGGCAGTGTTTACATTGCTGTCTGGTAACACATCTAGTGACAGTCACTCAGACGGCCTCTAGAAGTGCTTCCTGGGTTTTTTTAACCTACGAGTTTTACGTTTGTATTTTTCATAAACCTATGTTAATGCTCCCCAAAGGGATGCATTAATTCAATGCATCTCTATGAGGAGAAGTTGATTGAGCAGCATGGCACTTTGCCGTGCATGTGCAACAGTCTCACAATGTTTTTCTATAGGGTAGCATTGGATTGGCTGAGATCGTCAAGTTTGATGATCTCAGCCATGGAGGTGAGGCCAGCTGTGGTGATAACAGCCCAGCATGGGAAAAGGGGTGAGTAAAACACCTTTCCCAGGCCAACTAAACATATACACTCACTGGCAGAAAGACATACACACTGATTTGAAACACACACTCACCGAAAGACACACACTGATTTGACACACACACTCATTGACAGACACAAACACTCACTGACTGACAGAGAGACACACACAAACACAGACAGACACTCATAAACACACTCACATACCTTCCAGAAGTTACAATATTACTCTTTGAAGCTCTGTAATATGGCTTTCTAGGGAGGATAATGGGGAATTTCTCCATCATCAGTTATTTACAAATTCGTCAAGTGTAACAAAGTCAATTTCAAATTTTAGGCCAAAATAGGTAAATTGGGGGAAAAAAATCTAAAAAATAATTCACTCTGAATTTCAGATAATTCACTGTGAATGACTATTTTTATTTGTCTCTATATGTAACTACCTGACCAGGAGATGTTTTGTATAACCGTATTACTGTATGTTAATGACTATATTTGTCAGTTTATATGTGTTTCTGTTTATAAATATAGTCCGAGTGTATATGTGTAATTGTTTATAAATATGTACACTTCTGTTTATATGCTTGTTTTTATATATCAGTACTATTTGGAGTGTTTGTGTTTGGCTTTATATAGCTTTGCCCATGTGGGGTGGTGTTTAAACAGCTGTTTTTCTGTGTGTATAAATGTGTTAAAGGGACACTATAGGCACCAAAACAACTTTTACAACAAGTTTAATGAAGCAGTTTTGGTGCACAGATCATACCCTTGCAATTTCACTGCTCAATTATCTGCCATTTAGGAGTGAAATCACTTTGTTTATGCAGCCCTAGTCCCACCTCCCTGTATGTGACTTGCACTGCTTTCCTAAACATTTCCTGTAAAGAAACATCTACTGTTTAAACTTCCTTTATTGTGCAGTTTGTTTAATTTAGAATTTTGGATTTACTTCTCTGTTAATAGCCTTCTTGACCCAGCTGAGGTCACGTGTGATTAAAGTTCAAGTAACAGTGCAGGGGATAAAAACATCTAAAGCAAGTTAAAGGGACACTCCAGGCACCCATACCACTTCTGCCCATTGGAGTGGTCTGGGTGCCAACTCCCACTACTCTTAACCCTGCAAGTGTAATTATTGCAGTTTTTTTAGAAACTGCAATAATTACCTTGCAGGGTTAATTCCACCTCTAGTGGCTGTCTACTAGACAGCCACTAGAGGGCACTTCCTGGTTCCTAGCTAGTGCTAGAGCGTCGCTGGACGTCCTCACGCTGTGTGAGGACCTCCAGCGTCGCTCATTTCCCCATAGGAAAGCATTGAAATGCATTTTCAATGCTTTCCTATGGGGAGCATTAAGGCGCCGCGAATGCGCATTAGGTCTCCTCGGCCGGTGGGCGGGATCAGTCTCGCCCACCGGCCGACGGAGTCAGAAGGAGGAGCGGCGCAGAGGAGGAAGCAGTGACGAGGGACATCGTCACTGCCTCAGGTAAGTGTCAGGATCGGGACAGGGATCCAACACGCAGAGTACAAACAGGTGGTAGGTACGTATACCGGACCTTAGAATGGCCGGACTTAACGTAAGGAGTAAGTAGAGAATGGTCTAGGAACAAGCCGAGGTCGAGGGAACGAGAGGACAGGTAAGCGAGAGACAAGCCGAGTCAAAGGGTAACAGAGATAAACAGGGTAGTACAAACAAGCCGGGTCAGAACCAAAGAGACAACTAGAATACAAGAGCACTGAGTGACTAGACAGGCTAGAACCACGACAGGGCAATGAGCAGATGCCGAAAGCCTTACTTTATACCTTGATTCTAGAGGGTAATCACGCCCCCGACGAGTCCTGATTAGTGCTCGGGACTTGACTGACAGGTCGACCCGGGTTGGCGTCATGACGTCGACTACTGAGCGTCGCGTCATATAAGGAAGTGGATCCCTCGCGGTCGGCTTGTAAATGGCCGAGAGAACCGCGAGGAACGGAAGAAACAACCCCTCTGGGAGGATAAACGTCTAAGTCTCTCACCTCCTCTGAGGTAGAGACTACAGGTACCCTGACAGTACCCCCCCTCTCAGAAACGCCCACCAGGCGGAAGGAACCGGGACGAGATGGAAAATGGGAGTGAAAAGCCCTGCGGAGGCGAGGAGCATGTACATCCTCCTGAGGTACCCAAGTCCTCTCCTCAGGACCATATCCCTTCCAGTCAATAAGATATTGTAACTTCCCCCGGGAGATTCGAGAATCGATGATGGAGTTGATTTCATACTCCTCCTGACCCTCAACCTGAACAGAGCGAGGAGAGGATATAGTGGAGGAAAATCTGTTACAGACTAGCGGTTTCAGTAAAGAAACATGAAAGGAGTTAGGAATGCATAAGGCAGCTGGAAGAGCTAGGCGATACGCAACTGGGTTAATTCGAGTCAGAACCCTGTAAGGGCCAATGTAACGAGGAGCGAATTTCATAGAAGGAACCTTCAAACTAATGTTTCTAGTACTCAACCATACCCTATCACCTGGAACAAAAACCGGAGCCGCCCTTCTGTGCTTATCAGCGTGTTTCTTGAACAACATGGAATTATGTAGGAGAATTTGTCGAGTCTGATCCCACAACTTCCTCAAATTGGCAACATGAACATCAACCGACGGTACCCCTTGGGAAGGAGAAACCGAGGGAAGAATGGAAGGATGAAAGCCATAATTCATGAAGAAGGGACTGGAACGAGTAGAATCACAAACGAGATTATTGTGTGCAAACTCCGCCCAAGGAATCAAACCGACCCAATCGTCCTGGTGTTCAGAAACAAAACAACGCAAATATTGTTCAATCTTTTGATTGGTACGTTCAGCAGCTCCGTTAGACTGAGGGTGATAGGCAGAAGAAAAATTCAATTTGATGCCTAGTTGAGAACAGAAGGATCTCCAAAAACGTGAAACAAATTGGGAACCTCTATCGGAAACAATTTCGGAAGGTATCCCATGTAAGCGAAAAATCTCTCTCGCGAATATCTCCGCCAATTCAGGAGAAGTCGGGAGTTTAGTTAAGGGCACGAAATGAGCCATCTTAGTAAACCTATCAACCACCGTGAGGATCACAGTCTGTTTTTTAGAAACAGGCAAATCTACAATGAAGTCCATAGCCAAACAGGACCATGGTCTCTCTGGAATGTTCAAGGGATGTAACAACCCACATGGAAGCGTATGAGGTTGCTTAGTCTTCATACAGACCTCACATGCTCCGATGAAATCCCTAATATCCTTCCGTAAAGAAGGCCACCAGAAATCTTTAGAGATCAAGGAACATGTCTTGCGAATACCCGGATGCCCAGCCGCCTTACTGTTGTGAAAACACTGTAAGAGTTCCAGTTGGAGTTCAGGAGGAACGAAATGCCTTGCCCCAGGAGTCTGTCTAGGCGCCAGATGCTGCAACTTCATGATCTGACCAAGCAACGGAGAGTGAATCGTAAGACTCGTGTTGGCGATAATATTGCACCTGGGTACTATAGAAGACAAAACCGGCTCAGATATCGCAGAAGGTTCATATTGTTGAGACAAAGCATCGGCTTTAGAATTCTTAGAACCAGGTCTATAAGTGAGCACGTAATTGAAATGCGTGAGGAATAAAGACCAACGAGCTTGCCTGGAGGACAAGCGATTGGCCTCCCCAATATAGGACAGGTTCTTGTGGTCTGTCAAAATAGTAACAGGATGTAAGGTGCCCTCCAATAAATGTCTCCACTCCTTTAAAGCCATGATAACTGCTAGTAGTTGCCTGTCACCAATGTCATATCTGCTCTCAGGGCCTGATAGTTTCTTGGAAAAAAAACCACATGGATGTAAGGGCTTATCCACACCTAACCTTTGGGACAGGATAGCACCTATACCTGTCTCTGAGGCGTCTACCTCGAGTAGGAAAGGCAGAGTCGTATCAGGGTGAACTAAAATTGGTGCAGAAGCAAACCGTTCCTTGAGTGTTTTGAAGGCAAGAAGGGCTTCAGTAGACCAGTTCTTAGTGTCAGCCCCCTGTCTGGTCATATTGGTAATAGGAGCTATAATTGAAGAGTAACCCTTAATGAAGCGCCTATAATAGTTGGAGAATCCAATAAACCTCTGAATGGCCTTGAGGCCCCTGGGTAAAGGCCAATCCAAAATGGACTGGAGCTTATCCGGGTCCATCTTAAACCCTTCCCCAGAAATCACATAACCAAGAAAGTTTATCTGGGATTGGTCAAAGCTGCATTTCTCCAATTTGCAGTACAGGCCATGTTGAAGAAGCTTGCGCAATACCCTTCTGACTTGTCTGTGGTGAGTCTCAATCTCTCTAGAGTGTATAAGTATATCATCCAGATATACAATAACGCAGTCATGTTGAAATTCCCTAAGAACTTCATTGATCAGGTCCTGAAATACTGCCGGTGCATTACAGAGGCCAAAAGGCATTACTGTGTATTCATAGTGCCCAGAACGGGTATTGAACGCCGTCATCCACTCGTGTCCCTGGTGAATTCTCACCAAGTTATACGCCCCTCTGAGATCTAACTTGGTGAAAATCTTGGAGCCTTTTAGACGATCAAAGAGCTCGGTAATCAAAGGAATTGGGTAGGCATTTCTAATGGTTATTTTGTTCAAACCTCGATAATCAATGCAAGGTCTTAGTGTACCATCCTTCTTTTTAACAAAAAAAAACCCAGCCCCGGCAGGAGAGGAGGATCTCCTAATGAATCCTTTTTCAAGGTTCTCACGAATATACTCCTCTAAGACTAAGTTCTCTTTAGTGGACAAAGGATATACATTACCCCTGGGGGGCATAGTTTCAGGTAGTAGATTAATCTTACAATCAAAAGACCTGTGTGGAGGTAAAGTATCAGCATTCTTTTTGTCAAATACTGCCTTTAAATCCAGGTACAGGGGCGGTATTTGTACCTCTGTAGAGTAGGTAGAATTAATCGGTGTGTTAACTGCGCAAAGCGGTGACACTGTCCGTAAGCACCTGTCCTGACAACCCTGACCCCATGAGATTATCTCCCCTAATTCCCAATCAATAATAGGGTTATGTTTTTTTAACCAAGGGTACCCCAGGACTATGGGAACAGAAGGAGAAGAAATAAGCAATAAAGGTATGTCTTCCTTGTGTAAGATACCAACAGTTAATTTAACGGGTATGGTTTCACGGAAAATAACAGGCTCAACTAAAGGTCTACCATCTATGGCCTCAACGGCCAAGGGTGTCTCCCTTAACTGGGATGGGATAGCGTGTTTGGTAACAAAAACTTGGTCGATAAAGCTCTCAGCAGCTCCGGAATCTATCAATGCCATAGTTTCTAGTACTCCCTTCTCCCAAGTTAAAGAAACGGGTAGCAGAAGCCTGTGATCTTTATAATTAAGATTAGAGGACAAAATAGAAACACCCAAGGCCTGTCCTCTAGAGAAACTTAGGTGCGAGCGTTTCCCGAGCGATTAGGACAATTTAGGCGTAAATGACCTCTGACTCCACAGTACATACACAACCCCTCCCTTCTCCTGTACTGTCTCTCTTCTTCTGAGAGGCGAGTATTGCCTATCTGCATAGGTTCTGGAAAAAGTGAGGTTGTGGATTCAGAACTTTGAAATGAAGGAGCTAGTTTAAAGGAAGGTCTACGGTTTCTCTCTCGAGTGTTCTGCCTCTCTCTTAAACGTTCGTCAATGCGAGAAATAAAAGAAATTAAATCCTCCAAATTTTCAGGAAGCTCTCTAGTAGCAACCTCGTCAAGGATTATGTCTGATAACCCGTTTAAAAATACATCTATATAAGCCTGTTCATTCCACTTAACCTCTGCCGCCAAGGACCTGAACTCTAGTGCATAATCCACAAGTGTTCGGTTTTCTTGTCTAAGGCGCAACAGTAATCTAGCTGCATTGACCTTTCTACCTGGAGGGTCAAAAGTTCTTCTGAAAGCAGCTACAAAGGCATTATAATTATATACTAACGGATTATCATTTTCCCACAATGGATTGGCCCATCTCAAAGCTTTCTCAACAAGTAATGTGATAATAAATCCAACCTTCGCCCTATCTGTAGGATAGGAGCGGGGTTGTAATTTGAAATGGATACCTATTTGGTTTAAGAAACCACGACACTTCTCTGGAGAACCACCATAACGTACAGGTGGAGTGATACGGGAAGAAGCACCTACAGTGGCTACCTCTAGACCTGAACTCACAGGAGAGATAGAAGTATTACGCATCTCCTCTGGTTGATTACCAGAACGAGATAGTAACGCCTGTAGTGCTAGAGCCATCTGGTCCATTCTGTGATCCATGGCGTCGAACCTAGAGTCAGAAGGACCAACCTGAGTGTTTGTACCTGCAGGATCCATTGGCCCTGTCGTAATGTCAGGATCGGGACAGGGATCCAACACGCAGAGTACAAACAGGTGGTAGGTACGTATACCGGACCTTAGAATGGCCGGACTTAACGTAAGGAGTAAGTAGAGAATGGTCTAGGAACAAGCCGAGGTCGAGGGAACGAGAGGACAGGTAAGCGAGAGACAAGCCGAGTCAAAGGGTAACAGAGATAAACAGGGTAGTACAAACAAGCCGGGTCAGAACCAAAGAGACAACTAGAATACAAGAGCACTGAGTGACTAGACAGGCTAGAACCACGACAGGGCAATGAGCAGATGCCGAAAGTTTTACTTTATACCTTGATTCTAGAGGGTAATCACGCCCCCGACGAGTCCTGATTAGTGCTCGGGACTTAACTGACAGGTCGACCCGGGTTGGCGTCATGACGTCGACTACTGAGCGTCGCGTCATATAAGGAAGTGGATCCCTCGCGGTCGGCTTGTAAATGGCCGAGAGAACCGCGAGGAACGGAAGAAACAACCCCTCTGGGAGGATAAACGTCTAAGTCTCTCACCTCCTCTGAGGTAGAGACTACAGGTACCCTGACAGTAAGTTACTGAAGGGGTTTTCACCCCTTCAGCAACTGGGGGGTGGGAGGGAGAGGAAACCTGCAGTGCCAGGAAAACGGATTGCTTTCCTGGCACTGGAATTTCCCTTTAACATCTGATTGAAAAATTTAACTATTTTTTTCATGCAGGCTGTGTGAGTCTAAGTCAGAGGAGGTGTGGCTAGGGCTGCATAAACAAAAACAAAAGTCACTCTACTCCTAAATGGCAAAGAATTAATCAGTGAAAACCAACTGCTTATTTAAGCTAAAGTTGTTCTAATGCCTGTAGTGTCCCTTTAATAATAAATCTGTACTAACCTGCTTGTAAATGTGTGTTATGTGTCTTTACTCCAGTGTGGGTGTATGTGTGTGCATTATATTATTTGATACTGCAATAGTTAGTTACTTTTTACCATATGTTGATGCTCTGCCATTCTCCTTACTACTGATCTGAGAGCTAGTTAGCAAAGTCAAAGTACCTACATTTAAGGAAACTGTCTTCCATAGAATATGCTGACTGTGGGGGTGAAAATACCTGAAATAATTATTTTAGTGTACTTATTTCAAGCTGTTAGATTGCTCTGCAAATGTCCTTTAGGAATCTTCACCTACTACTAAATAAAAAAAATCCTCACATTCATTGGGTTTTTATTCATTAAACATGAATCGATCGGAATTAACCAAGGAATTGGGGGATATGATAGAAACTTTTAAATACATAAAGGGAATCAACACAGTAAAGGAGGAGACTATATTTAAAAGAAGAGAAACTACCACAACAAGAGGACATAGTCTTAAATTAGAGGGACAAAGGTTTAAAAATAATATCAGGAAGTATTACTTTACTGAGAGGGTAGTGGATGCATGGAATAGCCTTCCAGCTGAAGTGGTAGAGGTTAACACAGTAAAGAAGTTTAAGCATGCGTGGGATAGGCATAAGGCTATCCTAACTATAATATAAGGCCAGGGACTAATGAAAGTATTTAGAAAACTGGGCAGACTAGATGGGCCGAATGGTTCTTATCTGCCGTCACATTCTATGTTTATATGAATTGCAAATGTTGTTGGTCAAAATTGCCAGATTGGTAAAGTTTTACACTGTCTCAATCCACATAACGCGTTACATATGTTTTGATTTCTGCTCCGTATATAATAAGAGACCCTCTTTTCTGCTTTATGAGCTAAGCATATCACCGTATTAGCGTGCTAACGGAAGACGCAAATGTTTTGAAATACTCTTCTTCAATCAAACTTTGCAAACAGGTTTGTGTAGCTTCCTGGCAGAGTAAATGTTTAAGTCACCATTTCCTCTTTTGTCTTACTCTAGCCCACCTCTATAACTGTCTCCACCAGGTTATATTCCACCCACATTGTGGATCTCCAATTTGATTGGTTGTTAGTAAATCTTTGGCCTTTCACCCAGAATATAATCTACGCATGCACGAGAGGACAACACTGATGTCTATGGAGGATCTTTTTCTCAAAGCCGCCACTAGTGATGGTTTGGAAAAATGACAAACTTGACCGAGGTAGCTCTGCCTTTGATTTATTCATGGTGGTCTGTACTGAGATATTCTTTCTTTCAATGTACTAACATTGTGATTGTGGAGTTTGGAAACAGCTGCTATGGTTATCCGCAGACACTTAAGCAATTAGTGGCTACGTGGTAAAACTTAATGACAACAGTGGAAAACAGAAACTCATAGTTTAATACGTGCGACCGATTTATCGTATAATATATCTTTCACGATAATATGACAGACCATAAAACTTACCTAATACGTCACAGGAACCTTGTTGTGGACTTTTTGTAACAATTAAATACAACAATCATAGGTTGATAATATATGCCTTATGGATAATTTATCTTTTCACATGGAGGATTTGCAGCTTCTTCATTGAGCTCTCACAAGTACAGGAAGTGGCTGCAGCGAGGTGGTGTTTAACACAATCTTCCAGATTCTTCTTGGCACATTGACATTTGACATTATTTGGGAAAACCAATATATTGTTGCATTGGAACTCGGAAATGAAGCTCTTTGGAGAAAGACACCTATTCCATCACTAAGGTGTAAGCTCTGTGGGCTGAGGTTTCCCATTGCATGCTGAAGTGTTAGCTCTGTAGTATTCAATCTCGCATTTTGTTCTAGTATGTAATCTGAGTGGGAACGAGTCTCCTATAAGTGGAATGTAAGCTCAGTGGAATAGGATCTCCTATAAATAGATTATAAGCTCTGTGGGACAGAGTATTGTATAATTAAGATTGTAAACTTTGTGGTGAAGATGGTTTACCACTGAGACACACACACACTGTTCACTGGATAGAAATTTCACTTTTAACATCTCCTGCCTTGTACTGTCAGTGACCTGACCAGCTTCTCCGAATTAACTCTTCTTGTGCCAGAGATTGTCAGAATCTCACTTATGCAAGACGTTTAATGCGTGGTTGTATAAACCACTCCTTCCTGTGAGATCTAAGTCCAGCTTTATTCTGTCATTGATTCTTCCATCTGTAATTCAAATCACAGTATAGTGACATAATGAGGAGGTAAGCAATAAATATAGTACATATAATGACACACGCACACATGTATCCATTCTGTGAGCACACATAGACAATCCCTCCTCTGCACCTGTAAACACGCAGCATTATGTCCATCCAGCTTTTAGGAGATATCCAGTTCTCCTTTACATTTGTTAAATGTAGCCAATCCGCTCTGTACTTGTGACCATGCAGTCAGTTCACTGTGCTGGGATGCACGCAGCTAGTCATCTACCAAACCTGCTATCACACAGCACGCTCTCAGCACCTTTACGGATAACCAGTCCACCTACTATCCCATATGCATACAGTCGTACCTTCTTAACTTTATGCTTATAGCCAGTGCTCTGTGACAGCAAACATGCAGCTGAACCTTTTCACACATTAATACTCTCAATCAGCCAGTCTGTCTCTTTCTACTGCGGTTTTAATGTTCATCCCAAATTGTATATATACATAAGAATAACCTACTAATTTACATGCACATAATTGTAGCTGGTTTATATTAAGCAAACATATTCCACAGCGCTGTACAACAGTTAAACAGCCCCATGAATTTGCCTGTTCATTACCTTCTCCTCCAGTCTTGTTTTCAATGTTTCTGCTGCCTCCATCCTCTCCTCCTCCTCAAAGAATTCCTTATCAAGCCGCTGCAGGTTAGGCAGCGCAATGAGGACCTCCATACGATAGCCATCTTCTTCATCACATGGATTCTCACGTAATACGAGTGCCCGCAGCATCGGGAGACACTGCAGCTTGGGGATCTCTAGCAGGTTGCTAATCAAGTTACCCCTGAAGGTGGAGAGAGTGAAGAATAAAAGAGTGAAGAATAAAAAACGCACTGAGCGAAGCATACATTGGGGAGCTTGATAAATCGCTGAGTTGGACAGTTTTCCCAGTTTCGCTATTTTTGACCTAAAATTTGGAATTCCTATTTCAGTTCACAGTTTCAGGTTTAGTGAACCATGATAATTGTCATTTCTCAAGATCTCCATTTTAGTGAAAAGTTCATTTATTTCAAAGTTAATATACGGAAGCAAATTAGATGAAAATGGTACTTGAACATGAACAAACGCATGGTATGGCTAGACACACTAACAGATTTATTTACTGGGAATTTAAAAAGAATTTCATATTTTATGGCAAAATAGCTGAATCAGAAACAAAATAATCTATTTTCAATTTGGCTATTTCGGTTAGTGAGTTACCCTGTTGGAATATAAACGTATATCATATGATCTCTTTTTGCTGACTTACGAGGCCATATTTGACCAGCTCTATTATCTGTTATGATTTATGTACTCATATTGGTGTAAGTTGTATCACTAAATACTTTAGTCTTGTGTATTATCTGCAATGTTTTTGATCCTTCTTTTTTCCCCCATTCATCCTCATGTGTTTGTGCAAGTTATGTTACTCATCCATTCACACCTGCTGTCCAGATCCCAGCAGGCATCTCATGTCTTCTCTCCCACTCTGCCTAATTCCACATCCACCATGAAAGGTTGTTATATTTGCATTGCCTGCATCACTCCATCCCAGACTTGATATGATCTGAAGCTATGCCTCATAATAATACAAGGTATCACCACACTTTTCTTGATTAATACATACACTCCATTTGTGGCCCTGTTACCAGGCTATTTCTGTGCTACACCAGCTCTTACACAGACTACCACCGTAAGCAAATAACTTGTAGCTATTAAGATTTAATCACTTACCGGATATTAAGGTACTGTAAGGCCTGCATCTTCTCTGAGAACCCATCCAGAGTCTCAAGCTGGTTGTCTCGAAGGTGGAGGCTGGTTAGATGTACAAGATACTCCAGACCCTCCAAACTTTTAATATTATTTTGAGCCTGGAAGATAAAGATCCTCATCAAGCAAGCACACTAGCAACCTTCATGCAATCAAATTTGCATTGTGTATGAGCTTCATTCATACACACACACACACACACACTTCATTCACATAAACATAGGCAGGTATCATTCACACACAGTTTATCATTCATGCACACACACACAGAAACTTTTCATTCACATAAATATGCCCTGCATTCATACACATACACACTAAGTTTTTAATAACGCACACACAGCCTTCAGACACAGAGCTTTATTTTCCATACACAAATGCTGAACTTCACACAAAGCCTTAGTCACACACCCACAGCCAATTTCCATATCCATATGATTAAGCAGAATCCAGATTGAAAGGTGTTAGATGATTTAGGTGTTAAAAATGTGTGTCAACACACTCTGTCTCTGAAATTTGCTAAGCTAATATGCTGTCTAAACATATTTAAATAATGTATATTTTTAACAAAAATGAAAATATGAGTTGTTTTCAATACATCCAAGTAGCAATGCATCTCGGAACTCTGCTCCTGCCAGCTGCTACATGGCTTCAGTACTATATCCTGGGGTTGGATTACAACTAGAGAACCAGCTTCTTTAATTAAAGGACTCCTTCACTTTAAGTCTGCCGTGTAGCTAGGTGTTCTGTTGTTTCTTGCCAGAGCCAGTGACCTGTTTTGTTATATTAGAAACACATTTCCAATGCATATATTGCATTAAAAATGTCCCAATCCCCATATTACATTCATTCACACATCCTGATTCACATCCACACATCTTTCTCATTCACACATCCACGCACAAACACTCTTAACGCACATCTTTCAATCATACCCCCCATGCAGTCTTCATTCTGAACGCACAAAGCCTTAATTCACACAAACCCACATTCTGAATGCATAAAGGGTTTGTTCACTACAGATTTCTATACAGAATTCATTCACACATACAAGGTGATTCTCTACACCAGGAATGACCAATTGCGAGTTTTAAACCAGAATAGCCAACATGGCTAAATTCTCCATCTCAGCTATATTCCACATCAGCCATTTGTCTTAAAATGTGCAATGTCCTGATAAGTTTTGACAATTTACAGTTTAAAGAACAACCCTACAACTCTCAGCCGTCTAGTGCATATACACTTTCATTCTCTCACACTATTTTGATTCACTCGCACTATATTCGTGCCCTCACCAGATAGAGCTCCCGTAAGTTGGGTAGGTTCAGTCCAGCTGTGCTCTGCAGTTGATTCCCTCGCAGTTCCAATGTGTGTAAGCTGCAGAGCTTACTGCAGTCCAGGCTGTCTACAGTACGCAACTCATTCCCTACACAGAGTGAGAAAAGCTTGGGTCTGAAATATGTACTAATGCATGAAGGTTGTTTGAGTTTATCTAAAGTACAAGCCTGTCTTGCCAGGGTTAGTGAGTTTTGCACTTTCAGTGATACCTGACATCAGCTACCATCATGGACAGCAATTTATGCTAATCTGGAGTAGCACTAGGACATATATATTGCACATCCCCTCTCCCTCACCCTGCAGCTAGAAACATTGTTGTTCTACAAAACCACCAGACCATTTGATTTTTAGTGTTTTGGAGCGCATGGGCACTAGTCTCCCAATGCTTTCCTCTGGGAAAGCATTTAAGATCATTGATTTTGATGATCTCACCAAGGAGGCGGTGCCAGACACAGAAACTGGCGCAGCGATGTAGAAAACATAAGTAAATTTGCCTTTTTAACACCCTGCATTTGGGGGCCAGAAACCTATAGTGTCCAATAGGGCACTACACTCTACACTACAGTTTAACCCCTACTGTACCTTAACCCTAACCATTAACCTCTACACCACCTTAAAGGATCACTATAGTGTCAGGAAAACAAAGCGGTTAAAACCCCTTCAGCAGCTTACCTTAATCCAGCGCCGGGCGCTGGTGACCTCTCCTCCCCGTCCGACGTCACTGGAGCCGAATGCACATGCGCGGCAAATGCCGCGCGCGCATTCAAAGTGTCCATAGGAAAGCATTTCTCAATTCGCCTCCAGCGTTGCAGATGAGCCTCTAGTGGCTGTCCGGAAGACAGCCACTAGAGGCTGGATTAACCCCAAATGTAAACATAGCAGTTTCTCTGAAACTGTTATGTTTACATGTGAAGGGTTAAAACCTGAGGGACCTGGCACCCAGACCACTTCATTGAGCTGAAGTGGTCTGGGTGACTATAGTGTCCCTTTAACACTAACCCTAACCTAAAATATTGTGTAAAATAAAAGATACATAACAGTGAAGCATAATATGATCTCCAAGTTTATACACACACATGTATATACTGTATATATAAACGCAGATCCAGTTGAGACCAATACTAACCTATTAAGTTGAGTGATTCCAGGCGTGGCAGTGCCAGTCCTTGCAATGTTTGAATGCGATTCTGTGCCAGGCTGGCAATTTGCAGGTAAGGAAGCTCTCCCAACCCTGCCACATTGAGAAGTTGATTTTGATCCAACCGCAGACTTAAAAGGTGAGTAAGAGCCGCTAGGGGGGAGATGTCCCGTAGAGCATTCTGGGAAAAATCCACATATCGTAGGTGAATAAAGGATTGTACAGGCGAGATGTCAGTCAGTTCTCTGTAATGGAAAACAGAAGATATTGTTTAAAAGTAAACCAAACAAGGGGCTAGACCATATGTTTGAGGCAATAATGAGAACAGTAACAAGGGTTACTCTGCAGCCCTGAGTAGTTGCTGAGAGAACTCTCCAGGGAAACTGCCATATATACACTGATATATTAGAAGTATAGAATGCAGGGCACAGTTGTGTAACTTGGATGCACCACCATGGAAATGGCAGTGATATACTGCAATATTAGAAAGACTGGCTGCATGACACGATTATGTAGTGGACTAGGGACACTATCAGCAACATATACATAGATATTGGTGATTCTAGACTGTAGGGCAAGTGTCTGCAATCTGTGTACAACACAACGGCAGAGCAAGTGATATATGGAGATAATATAATGGTTGCAGGACAGGACTCTGTGGTATGTGGAAGATAATAAGGTGTAACATACTTGTAAGTAAGTTTAATAAGGTGCACACTGTCTGCAAATAAGGTGTTGTGTGTGTCAATAAGGTAGAGAGAGTGTGTGTCTAAGTGAGGTGAAGAGTGAAAGTGAGATGAAGAGTGTGGTAAAGTGCAGAAAAAGGTACCGAATGTGTAAATAAGGCTCATAGTATAAGGTGCAGTCTGCGTGCAGATAAGGTGTACAATGTGTAAGTAGTGTGTAGCAGAGTGTGACACTAATCAAAACAAGTAGGTAATAACATATAAAATAAGGTAAAATTAAGCCATGGGCAGCTTCACAACATCATCCAGCGACTTAGAAATAGGTAATGTAAAAAATGTGCGTGTATGAGCGTTACAAATATATGAAAATGGAATTAATTATCTAGCGTGTGTAAGTAAAGTGCAGAGGGAGTGTAAGATGAAGAGTATTTAAATAAGGTTGAAAGTGTACGGTAAAATGTCTGAGTAGGTAAAATGCAGCGTGTTTACGTAAGTTGCAGGGTGTATGAAACTAATTTCCAGAGAAAAAGCATGTTTACAATGTGCATAGTGTGTAAAGCAGGTGTAGACATTAACTAAGGTACAGAGTGTGTAAAGCAGATGTAGCGATTAACTAAGGTACAGAGTGTGTAAATCGTGTAATGTTTAACTAAGGCACAGAGTGTGTAAAGCAGGTGTAGAGATTAACTAAGGTACAGAGTGTGTAAAGCAGGTGTAGAGATTAACTAAGGCACAGAGTGTGTAAAGCAGATGTAGCGATTAACTAAGGTACAGAGTGTGTAAAGCAGGTGTAGCGATTAACTAAGGTACAGAGTGTGTAAAGCAGGTGTAGAGATGAACTAAGGTACAGAGTGTGTAAAGCAGATGTAGCGATTAACTAAGGTACAGAGTGTGTAAAGCAGATGTAGCGATTAACTAAGGTACAAAGTGTGTAAAGCAGGTGTAATCATTAACTAAGGTACAGAGTGTGTAAATCGTGTAATGTTTAACTAAGGCACAGAGTGTGTAAAGCAGGTGTAGAGATTAACTAAGGTACAGAGTGTGTAAAGCAGGTGTAGAGATTAACTAAGGTACATAGTGTGTAAAGCAGGTGTAGCGATTAACTAAGGTACAGAGTGTGTAAAGCAGGTGTAGAGATTAACTAAGGCACAGAGTGTGTAAAGCAGATGTAGCGATTAACTAAGGTACAGAGTGTGTAAAGCAGGTGTAGCGATTAACTAAGGTACAGAGTGTGTAAAGCAGGTGTAGAGTTTAACTAAGGTACAGAGTGTGTAAAGCAGGTGTAGCGATTAACTAAGGTACAGAGTGTGTAAAGCAGATGTAGCGATTAACTAAGGTACAGAGTGTGTAAAGCAGGTGTAGAGATTAACTAAGGTACAGAGTGTGTAAAGCAGGTGTAGAGTTTAACTAAGGTACAGAGTGTGTAAATCATGTAATGTTTAACTAAGGCACAGAGTGTGTAAATCAGGTGTAGAGTTTAACTAAGGTACAGAGTGTTTAAAGCAGATGTAGCGATTAACTAAGGTACAGCGTGTGTAAAGCAGGTGTAGAGATTAACTAAGGTACAGAGTGTGTAAAGCAGGTGTAGACATTAACTAAGGCACAGAGTGTGTAAATCATGTAATGTTTAACTAAGGCACAGAGTGTGTAAATCAGGTGTAGAGTTTAACTAAGGTACAGAGTGTGTAAAGCAGGTGTAGACATTAACTAAGGCACAGAGTGTGTAAATCATGTAATGTTTAACTAAGGCACAGAGTGTGTAAATCAGGTGTAGAGTTTAACTAAGGTACAGAGTGTGTAAAGCAGGTGTAGAGATTAACTAAGGTACAGAGTGTGTAAAGCATTTGTAGAGATTAACTAAGGTACAGAGTGTGTAAAGCAGGTGTAGACATTAACTAAGGCACAGAGTGTGTAAATCATGTAATGTTTAACTAAGGCACAGAGTGTGTAAATCAGGTGTAGAGTTTAACTAAGGTACAGAGTGTGTAAAGCAGGTGTAGAGATTAACTAAGGTACAGAGTGTGTAAAGCAGGTGTAGAGATTAACTAAGGTACAGAGTGTGTAAAGCAGATGTAGCGATTAACTAAGGTACAGAGTGTGTAAAGCAGATGTAGCGATTAACTAAGGTACAGAGTGTGTAAAGCAGGTGTAGAGATTAACTAAGGTACAGAGTGTGTAAAGCAGGTGTAGAGATTAACTAAGATACAGAGTGTGTAAAGCAGGTGTACAGATTAACTAAGGTACAGAGTGTGTAAAGCAGGTGTAGAGATTAACTAAGGCACAGAGTGTGTAAAGCAGATGTAGCGATTAACTAAGGTACATAGTGTGTAAATAGTGTGTAATGTTTAACTAAGGTACAGAGTGTGTAAAGCAGGTGTAGAGTTTAACTAAGGTACAGAGTGTGTAAATCGTGTAATATTTAACTAAGGCACAGAGTGTGTAAAGCAGGTGTAGAGATTAACTAAGGTACAGAGTGTGTAAAGCAGATGTAGCGATTAACTAAGGTACAGAGTGTGTAAAGCAGGTGTAGAGATTAACTAAGGTACAGAGTGTGTAAAGCAGATGTAGCGATTAACTAAGGTACAGAGTGTGTAAAGCAGGTGTAGAGATTAACTAAGGTACAGAGTGTGTAAAGCAGGTGTAGAGATTAACTAAGGTACAGAGTGTGTAAAGCAGATGTAGCGATTAACTAAGGTACAGAGTGTGTAAAGCAGGTGTAGAGATTAACTAAGGTACAGAGTGTGTAAAGCAGGTGTAGAGATTAACTAAGGTACAGAGTGTGTCAAGCAGGTGTAGAGATTAACTAAGGTACAGAGTGTGTAAATCATGTAATGTTTAACTAAGGCACAGAGTGTGTAAAGCAGATGTAGCGATTAACTAAGGTACAGAGTGTGTAAAGCAGGTGTAGAGTTTAACTAAGGTACAGAGTTTGTAAATCGTGTAATATTTAACTAAGGTACAGAGTGTGTAAAGCAGATGTAGCGATTAACTAAGGTACAGAGTGTGTAAAGCAGATGTAGCGATTAACTAAGGTACAGAGTGTGTAAAGCAGGTGTAGAGATTAACTAAGGTACAGAGTGTGTAAAGCAGGTGTACAGATTAACTAAGGTACAGAGTGTGTAAAGCAGGTGTAGAGATTAACTAAGGTACAGAGTGTGTAAAGCAGGTGTACAGATTAACTAAGGTACAGAGTGTGTAAAGCAGATGTAGCGATTAACTAAGGTACAGAGTGTGTAAAGCAAATGTAGCGATTAACTAAGGTACAGAGTGTGTAAAGCAGATGTAGCGATTAACTAAGGTACAGAGTGTGTAAAGCAGATGTAGCGATTAACTAAGGTACAGAGTGTGTAAAGCAAATGTAGCGATTAACTAAGGTACAGAGTGTGTAAAGCAAATGTAGCGATTAACTAAGGTACAGAGTGTGTAAAGCAGATGTAGCGATTAACTAAGGTACATAGTGTGTAAATAGTGTGTAATGTTTAACTAAGGTACAGAGTGTGTAAAGCAGGTGTAGAGTTTAACTAAGGTACAGAGTGTGTAAATCGTGTAATATTTAACTAGGGCACAGAGTGTGTAAAGCAGGTGTAGAGATTAACTAAGGTACAGAGTGTGTAAAGCAGATGTAGCGATTAACTAAGGTACAGAGTGTGTAAAGCAGATGTAGCGATTAACTAAGGTACAGAGTGTGTAAAGCAGGTGTAGAGATTAACTAAGGTACAGAGTGTGTAAAGCAGGTGTACAAATTAACTAAGGTACAGAGTGTGTAAAGCAGGTGTACAGATTAACTAAGGTACAGAGTGTGTAAAGCAAATGTAGCGATTAACTAAGGTACAGAGTGTGTAAAGCAGGTGTAGAGATTAACTAAGGTACAGAGTGTGTAAAGCAGGTGTACAGATTAACTAAGGTACAGAGTGTGTAAAGCAGATGTAGCGATTAACTAAGGTACAGAGTGTGTAAAGCAAATGTAGCGATTAACTAAGGTACAGAGTGTGTAAAGCAGATGTAGCGATTAACTAAGGTACAGAGTGTGTAAAGCAGATGAAGCGATTAACTAAGGTACAGAGTGTGTAAAGCAGGTGTAGAGATTAACTAAGGTACAGAGTGTGTAAAGCAGGTGTAGAGATTAACTAAGGTACAGAGTGTGTAAAGCAGGTGTAGAGTTTAACTAAGGTACAGAGTGTGTAAAGCAGATGTAGCGATTAACTAAGGTACAGAGTGTGTAAAGCAGGTGTAGAGTTTAACTAAGGTACAGAGTGTGTAAAGCAGGTGTAGTGTTTAACTAAGGTACAGAGTGTGTAAAGCAGGTGTAGATATTAACTAAGGTATAGAGTGTGTAAATCATGTGTAATGTTTAACTAAGGTACAGAGTGTGTAAATCAGGTGTAGAGTTTAACTAAGGTACATAGTGTGTAAATCATGTGTAATGTTTAACTAAGGTACAGAGTGTGTAAATCATGTGTAGAGTTTAACTAAGGTACAGAGTGTGTAAATTATGTGTAATGTTTAACTAAGGCACAGAGTATGTAAAGCAGGTGTAGAGATTAAATAAGGTACAGAGTGTGTAAAGCAGATGTAGAGTTTAACTAAGGTACAGAGTGTATAAAACAGATGTAGAGTTTAAGTAAAGTACAGAGTGTGTAAAGCAGATGTAGAGTTTAAGTATTGTACAGAGTTTGTAAAGCAGATGTAGAGTTTAAGTAAGTACAGGGTGAGTAAAGCAGATGTAGAGTTTAACTAAGGTACAGAGTGTGTAAAGCAGATGTAGAGTTTAAGTAAAGTACAGGGTGAGTAAAGCAGATGTAGAGTTTAAGTAAAGTACAGAGTGAGTAAAGCAGATGTAGAGTTTAAGTAAAGTACAGAGTGTGTAAAGCAGATGTAGAGTTTAAGTATTGTACAGAGTTTGTGAAGCAGATGTAGAGTTTAAGTAAAGTACAGAGTGAGTGGGCTATAGGTGAGTGAGATATGGAATATAATTATAATGGCAAGGGGCTAGCCTGTTATGGATAACCCTCAGATGCTTTTACTGATACTTACTTTTCTTTAACTTCCAGTTTGACGAAGGCATGAGCCAATCCATTTCCTGTCTTACAGAGTAGTGACAACCCTTCATTCAGCATTTCCTCTGTGATGGGAACGTGTGGGGGCTATGTCCAAAACAAAAGTAAATAGTGACATCAAGTCAAACACAAAACACTAAACTGCAATAAACACCCCATAACCTAATGAAACATGGATTTATTTATATGTACCCCCAATAAAATGTTAAACACTGAGAATATACCTCTAGTATGGAGGAACACCTTTCCTGGCTGGGAGATTTGGAAATATGGGGTTACCAAGGTTCACCAGCTTCTGGCAATATTAGTATGGGGTATCCTTACATACAACAAGGTTCTGATTGGAGTTATGAGTAGATTAGGGTAAGTTTGGTAATATGGGGGTGTAGGTTCAGCCTGAGCCTCTGGTATAGAGATAACATATGTATTTAGGTTAAGGGAAGCTCTAGCATGGAGACAAGCATGTCTTGACAAAGCGATGAGCATGCACAAAGCTTCATCAAGGCTCTGGGAGGAAATAATTATGTACTAAGGTTCAAGTTTGTTAAGTACTTGAAGTGCATGTAAAGGGTGTTCTACACTTCAAGAAGTTTTAGCATGGAAATAAGTTGTACAAAAGTATGGTGACGTGGGAAGTAGTAAGCACCAACAAGACCCGGGCATGCAGATAATGGTTTATTAAGGCATTGTCAGGGTATTTATATCGGCAGACATTTTGTGCTATGATAGAAGTTAAAAGTGTATATTGCCTGAATCACTCTGAACAGAGTAGACTCCATTTTGGATTTCAAGCTAACAAAAGACACAAGATTTCTATCCCTTCTGTAAAACTAACCACTTTGCCAGAGCTAAGGAATGCTTAGTATATACAAACCAAATTGATAAGAAATGAGAACGGGGGATGGACAGACTGTCTAAATGCTAATGGAATATAATTAATTCTAAACCCAGACATTTATGACAGAGAAGATTAAATAATTTAATTTTACTTTCGATATTGTATAAGATCCCATTGTAAGTTTAGGGGTCATATTTAGTTATAACTGTCATATTAGAAATTATAGCAGAATTTGCCAGACACATAGTCTGAAGAAAGACCAAAGAAACTCTTTGAACTGACAGAAAACTTAAGTTATAGACATCCATAAAGATAAGCTAAATGACGTCAAAATAGCCACCAGGAAAAGTTAACTCTTTCCTGGATAGGAATGTTTAGTGGGACGAGACTGCCCTCTATAGACCAAATACTTAAATTGCTATCTGGAAGGTAACCACATTTCCAGTTTTCTATTGGTCTATCACCTAGTGAATTTTCCCTTTAAAAGTTAAGACAAAGGGAAGAGAGAGAAATGCAAAAGGAAGCAAAGAAGCAAAGAGGTGGGCAGTCGGGACAATGCAGAGAAATCCATAACAGATATCCACTCCAGGGCACTCAGAGTTCTTACACACCAATCACACATCCATTCAGTTCCTGAGACTACCTACTAATCTGATAAAAATATCTACTCAACTGGTAATTATACTGGTTTCATTTAATTAATCTAATTTAATTAAAAAAAATTAATAGCATGATATATGACTGGATAAATCACGATCAGATTTTGTTATTTAGAAATCTTAGTTACTAAAGAATATATAATTAAGCAATCTATTCTGCAGATAGAAAGGAATAATTATATATATTAATGTGATATATCACATGTTAGCATATCGTGATATTTATCCAGGTGTATTGATTTGCTCTAAAATAAGATAAAATATCTGTTTAGGCAAGTTAAGATTCTGCTTATAGAACATGGTAGATTACTCTTATTGGATGGTTCCAGGAAATGACTAATGAGCTGGTTTAAATGTTATTTTATTTAAAATCACATGAAAATAGGTCTTAATTACATAGGAGGTCTAGCCAGCATTGAAAGGGTTATTCTAACTGTTAGCTAAGTTTTATGGCCTTAAGCTGCAAGCTCTGTGTCTGTGTGTAAGTTTCATTTTCGTTTCTGTGAACTACCGTCATAAATCTTCTCTTGACAGCTAATGTTGTAGATTCTATACTGTGTTAGCCAGCGAAATGTATTGCCATTTGTATTGCATACTTATGTTATACTAAATATTCATTGATTATTATCACGCATGTTACATATTATTATTATTTAATTTGTCACAATAAATTGTACCTATCTTTATAACAAATTGTGATTTTTATTTATATGGAATACATTTCACTTACACGATAACGATCTTTGGGATCTGAGAATTGAAATAGTGGGCAATTCTCAACTGTTTACTAATATTATCCCATAAATATCCCCACAGCATTGGCATCTAGATACTATGAAATAAGGTTGAGGAAATCTCTGACATGAAGATCTGGGTGTACTGTGCTTCAATTAGACTCTTGCATGGAGATAAATCTATCTTACGTTATAACAAGACCATGATGTTCTAATTTACTCTGGTCACTCAAGGAGTTATTGTGTTCAGTAGCTGCAGCTATATATTTTAATAGAGAGGTGAGAGAATCACTAAGATCTCCTTGTTTGATCTAAGTAGTGTATGGCTTTTATAATGCTATGCACTTATCATTTTCAAAATGAACCCTTCTTCTCACCTCCTCCTCTGGTTCTGGCTCCTCTGCCCCCTCTTCCTCTTTCTCCTTTTCTTCCTCCTCATTGTCGTCAGGATCCAGTGTCACATCTGGATTGGCCCCCGACTGCGGTTCCTCTGTTTCCTGCTCCTCTTCCTCAAGCACTTCATCCTCAGCATCAGACATGTTCTAGGAGGAAAAGTTGGAATATACAATGAGGATAATGGGGAGCAGTAGGGAAAGTGAGAGCCTTTGCTAATGCTCTGTGAAATAGTACAGAGGCCACGATGACAGAGAACATGAGCATTGGTTATTGGTAGAGGTCAGGAGTTATTATATAGTGGGGTGTTATCAGTCTTGGGGTTATTATATAGTGGGGTATTATCAGTCTTGGGGTTATTACAAAGTGGGGGTATTATCAGTCTGGGGGTTATTATAAAGTGTTGTGGTATTAGTATTGGGGTTATTATATAGTGGGGTATTATCAGTCTGGGGGTTACTATATAGTGGGGTGTTATCAGTCTGGGGGTTATTATACAGTGGGGTGTTATCAGTATTGGGGTTATTATATAGTGGGGTGTTATCAGTCTGGGGGTTACTATACAGTGGGGTGTTATCAGTATTGGGGTTATTATATAGTGGGGTGTTATCAGTATTGGGGTTATTATATAGTGGGGTGTTATCCGTCTGGGGGTTATTATATAGTGGGTGTTAGTCTGGGGGGTTATTATACAGTGGGGTGTTATCAGTCTGAGGGTTATTATACAGTGGGGTGTTATCAGTCTGGGGGTTATTATATAGTGGGGTGTTATCAGTATTGGGGTTATTATACAGTGGGGTGTTATCAGTCTGGGGGTTGCTATGGAAAGATGGGGTTCGGTATTTGGGACAGATAGTATATTTGCCTGTACTTACTGTGCAGCGCAGTGTGTTTCTATGGCAACGAGTCCTCCAGGAAGTGATGGTGCGCGTCCTTGGTTACCATGGAGACCAGCAGGAAGCGTGTTTTAGCGTCATTTAACGGGCGGCGCCTATTCAGTTGGAAATGGCGTCTGATCGCGTGATGTACCGTCCTGTTTGTGGAGCCCACTTCATGCCCTCTACCAAAATAATCCCACCTCTCCCCTGAACCCCAAATTCATATAATGACCCCGATAAATGTCATCCATAATGCCTCCATTTCAGACTATCCCCAGTACAAAATGGACAAAAGGTGGATCCCTAGCTGGCAATGCATCATGGGTGTTGTAGTTCTACATCAGCTGAGGACCTACCTTTAGGCCAGCTCTCTGCTTTATGATGTTTTCCAATACAAGTGATACACTCCCTCCCCCTCCCCTCTTTATTTTTTTTTTTTACTACATTGGATGAGAAAGTTAAAAAAATATAAAGCATTATTTGCATTTTCATCAATATAATTTTTAATACATATAAATATTTTTTAATAAAAGAACAGCAATCTATAAATTAAAACCTTGCAATTTTAAGCCCAAATACCAGAAATGTAAACTTTTGCCCAATTCGGATATTTTTCCACCCCAGCTAATTCCTAACATTTCCAGGTTTAAAAAAAATTTCCCTGTATATGTATTTAAAAAAAAAAAAAAAAAGTTTATAGGTTGTTTTTTTTTCTTTTCAATGAAAGTAAACCAGTGATGAAAATGTTAAACACGCAAATGTTACAACACGAACACAGACAAATAAACTATATATCAAAGTCTAGTTCATTACATAGAAATCAACAAATCAACTACAAAGGGGCATGTTATTGTCCCATGGCGCCTTGCTGTACAGACGTTTATGGGATGTGCACACCATTCAGTATGGCCCAATTCCATCTCTGGAGAACGATTATAGGAACCCTGGAATGTACTACATGTTGGGCCTTGCAGGTCTGCCTGTTCTCTCTGTTGGATGTGAGCAAGTGCTGGAGCCGTAGAATGTGGGGAACGTTTCTCTTTCTTAGAATTATAATTCATAGCTGATTCCTCCCTTTGATAAGGCAAGATGTACTCACTGCAGAATATTGGCAGCCATTACCATTCTCGCTAATCAATGAGGCAAGATGTACTCACTGCAGAATATTGGCAGCCATTACCATTCTCGCTAATCAATGAGGCAAGATGTACTCACTGCAGAATATTGGCAGCCATTACCATTCTCGCTAATCAATGAGGCAAGATGTACTCACTGCAGAATATGAGCAGCCGTTCTCTATTTCAAATAAAGTTCAGAAAAGCAGAACTAGAAAAATTCAAAAGACTCGCTACCTTATCACTTCAGCTACTTTGGGCTCATATTTGAAATTAATTTTCATTTATCACCTTAGTGAATGAACCTGTTAGTGTGCTTGAGGTGTGAGCGATATGGTGTACTTGGTAAAGTCTCTGGCACCCAAAAGCCCAGCCTGGAAGCCATTATCAGATGTGTGAGTGGTCACAATAGGAGGTTTGAGTCTGAAATAGATAGATATAATAAGGAGAGGCCCTAGCTGTTAATTTCTATGTGTAATTATTCTTTCTGGTGGGAGTAGCTAGTCTCTATTAGTTAGTCTGTGAGTATCCGATGTCCTTGTGTTAGCAGGCAGCCATTTTAAACTTTCAATCGGAGCAGTTTTCTTATAGTGTCATTAGACGCCTTCCTTAATTTACTGTTCCCTCTAAGCATCACGATACTCTGCAAAGGTGAATACATAATTATCACTAAGTGACAGGTAACTAGTTTAGGGTCATCCTGTGGGAAAATATCACTTAAGATTAGAACGGAGGATACAAATATTACAAAGTAGAGTAGTAACAAACAAAGCACTGTGTAAAAGGCACGCAAATGGGCTTCAACATATGTTTTGCGTCCGGTTTCAATGGTGATGCGCATTCGTCTCACGTGTATTGCAAGGGACTTCAATATGAAAGCAGCCGAAAGTATCACCCAAGAGAGCGGCATTGTGTACCCAAATATCAGAAGGAAAACTCGGTACACATTTATATAAGAGTATTCCCTTACGCTGTCTGTAGAGTTAGTAAATACGGCATTGTCCTGACCATACCATGCCAGTGGCAATCCCATAATCATGCACAATAGGATGGAAAACGAGATAATGTGCAGATAGGAACTCTTGGTGTGTCTTTGAATCCTGCGCAAGAGGCAGTTTCTGAAAACCACAATCCGAACGCAGTAGAAAACGCACAACCATGCACTCAGTAACAGGCTGTAGGAAAGAGACATCATTTTCAGGGCATAGGTTATATTACAGAGCCACCCTTTGATCAGAAAGAGGTGGCTTATCCAGTCTGCCCCTGCCCAGCATTGCAGAAAGAGGTTTGATAAGGCCAGATAACAAATTAAGCGGTCAGAGGATGCAAAAGAGCCAGAATGGACCCAGTCCTTAAAGTTCACCCCCAACACAAAGCCGTTAGTTACTAACCCAATCAGGGATGTGGCAAACAGGGCTGCAGTGAGAATCCATAGAACATCAGAAGGCATGATGGAGGCAGGTGGAATGATGGAGGGTGTACTGAAAAGAAACGGGACAATGCAAATCATAGCATGATTGGATTACCATCCCTCCCAAACAGTCAACCAATAAAACCACCAGCTGTGGTGGCGTGCAGACACGGAGCATTTATCACGAAAGTGAAATTGGTCAGAAATTCAAAGTAAATTCAAATTTTAGAATATAGCATGAAAGAAAGACAACGCTGGCAGCAAAACAAAAAAAAAGACGAAAACCCTTATCATTTTGTCACAACAGATCAAAATACAAAATTTAAATTACCCCAAAACAACACACTGTATAGCATTAAAACACCAACAGATTTCTTCCACAGGCTTTATCAAAGTGCATGTACTCTAAGATCTGTTTCACGCGTATAAATAGTCTGTCTTTAACGATTCCTTCATTACAAGACAAATCGTTGCAGTCTTTTCAAAGTAATACAAAGATAATAAGTGTAAATGCAATTCGTGGTTTTATGTTGAATAACGTATTTTTGGCTACCCTACTGTTTGTTGAAAGCCATATAATTTTTAGTTTTATCAGTTTTAACCTTATACCTGGCATCCTACCTCTCTACTTAACCCACAAAATAATCCTAGGAGGGGATTATACCATCCATGCCTAAATCAAAGAGCAGTTAGTCTGCTCCACCTATAGTAAGTATATTTTGTTTTGAATATTTTTATTGGAGTCGCAATAAAGTGTGAGCAGGCTCATTGTGGATTCATGAAAGTAACATGTGGTTGCCTGCGCAGAGGCATAGACATCACAATAAACAGGCAGTTAAGTAAATGTAGTTGTAATGTACCTAAACTTTGCGAGAGTTAAGATGCCACACGCATTCAATCGGCATATGTACGCATTATGCTGGCTGTGAATTCCTCCTAGTCATGCCTAGTCGTATGAGGCACTTATTGCATAGATTAATAAAGGTATCCTATGGTTTCCTGCGCAGAGGCCTATAATTCTCAGCAATCATACCGTGTTGTAGGTTAGTCGTGTATTAACTTCGCGAAAATGGCTAGGGTTCAGACCAAGCGTGAGAAGGCAGTATACTAGCGCTGTATAACAACCATTATAACTATACGTAGGCCATTAGTATCATTTATCTGGTTAATTACCCAGGCAACATCTAGATGATGCATGTACACAGATTCCAGTAATCATTTGGTAAGGAGTATAAACATAGTATTATGTCCTAGCCGCCTGGTCTGGGTCTTATCTACCTATTTTATGTATTTATAATCAACTCAAATATATTAGCTAGTACGTTACGCTAGCTGTTAGTGTGTAAGCTATTAATAGTAGACTTTAGCTCCTGTCGAGGCATTTTAGCCTTTCTAAGCAAAACAATTTGTGCAATTTCTGCTGGTAACTAGGCATTTATTTTCCGTATCGACATGCGTATCTTAAGGCTGCGTCTAGTATGTAAGCCATATAGGCCTATAGTATGCTTGGGCTCTTTCCTAGTGTGCGTGGTTCGCTGTGAGAGCGCGTTGTTGTGTAATCTGGGCGTTTAAGAAAATCCTTAGGTTAGCTGTTGTGACCACAGTAATAGTGACGTGTAGCTACATGTGTAGCGTGCGTCTTCCTAATGGAAAGTGTTAGCATTTTAACCTACATTATGTTTTACATCCATCTGGCTATCTAGTCAACAAAAATAAACGGCATTAAGCGGGGGCTCTAGGGGGCTTTGAAATGTAAATAGCATGGTCATAATTTGAACTAAGCCTAAATAACAAAAGGAAACAATGGCATAAGTAGCCTTAGCAAAACTGGTTCGAGCTTCAGAATAACAAAAACGATTATCCAGGGCCTTATCAGCATCCTGTGATTCAGTGAATGAGTTCCAGTGGCATTATCAGGAGCTTGACCGTTCCATCCAAGCTTTGTGTGCAGGTGGAAGTGTTGCAAAGTCTGGCTGGCTGTGTGGGATGCCTAGTCATGTGGCGTGTCCGGGTCACCCACACAGGTCAGGATGCAACCAGTGCCCCTCCATCTCTCCGGGTGCCCGGTCCCGGCCGGCCCCCCAGACTGGCACAGGCCTCCCCCCGTACGCACCGCGGCCCGGTGGGCACTCGGGGGCATCCTGAGCGTTTGCGGCCCCTCCACCCAAAGAGTCCACATGCCCAGTGTCCCCTGCACCTCCCCCGTACCTCCAGTACCCCAGCAGGTTCAAGGTCCGCTCTGTGTGCCTCTCCCATCGCCGGCCGCTGCTACTGGGCCAGAGCCGCACGGCCCCGAAGCCACTGGTCCACCGGAGGCGCGTACCCCCCAGCCCTGTCGGGTTCACAGCGGTGGGGACAAGTTCCTCCGGGTGCCCACCTCATCCGGAGGTCGAGCGGCCTTGGCATTGGCTCCAAGGCCATCCGGACAGACCGTCCGCAGCTCCGACCACCGCGGGTCAAAGGTTGGGCGCAGAGTGTCCCCCCACGCATGGGCTAGCCGTTCCCTGCGTCTGTCTGCTGGCGGATCCCACATAAACAGCCTCTGCAATTGCTGGGAAGCATCACAGGGAGCTCCCTCCTCTGTGTCTGCGGTCCCCATGTGGCCGGGATTACCCCCACCGGCCGAGGGGGGGGGGGGGGGGGCCATGCCCCGAGCCGGCGTTTCCCTCCAGAGCAGCAGATGTTTCAGGCATGTGTGTCTGGCAGAGTATACATCCGTTTTAGGATCTCACTTGTGCAATTGCTTATGTGTGTCGGATTCAGCGTTCCCTGTGCGTTGTTAAGGTCATATTTGGTATTGAACCGGAGCTGAAATGATTCTCCATTTAGTTGTGCACTGATATCCGGCTTTGAGGCAGTGCATATGTGGGTTTAGTGCCGTTTATTGCGGCACAGGCCCGGAGCTCTGATGGTCCGCTTCCATGCGGCTCGGCGGCCCGGCCCCGCCCCTCGGAAGTATATTTTGTGTGTATACTAACCTAAATAGAGTACACTTATGGCGTTTCTATTTATGCTCCATCATATCATCATCCTGCTGCCAACTATTACCTGGAGAATATCCTGTAAGTGAGGATACAATACCACTGCATGCTGTTTTACCTCAAGCTGGTTATAGCTCTATTACATGTGAGTTGGCATTTTTACATTTTAGTGGTGCTCGCTAAATTTTTATTTTTTTTATCCTATTGCACTATTGGTTTCTCTGTTTTATGTTTTCTCATACACTGCTACTAAACTGAATTGTCCCTCAAACATTTTACGAATATTTGAAGACGGATTACCTTCTATCTTGAGATTGTATCTTACCATCTGGTATTTCTTTTGACTTTAATATAGACTTTTGGTCATTGTGCCTTTAGAGATGTTATAATTTTTTTTTATTTCTGCATTTATGGTTTATTTTGGTGCTACCTGTTCTGTTTAAATACCACCACATTGCTATTGCAACAAAAATACATTAAATAACATTGTTGACAAATATAAAGAGAACAAAAAAAAAGTCTTTAAATAAACACAAAGCCAAAAAAAAAAAATGCTAATCTGAGTTATGACATCACATATGCTAAAATGCATGAAGTCGTTTTAATTTCCAGCTATTTTCAAGTTAGTAAATAACTCTGTAAGGGAATTTCAAATTTAAGGCCTGAAATTGTTTTATTTTTTTTAAAATAAAAGTTAATAAAGATGAAACAAGCTTGCTGCCTGTCAACCATTTGACAAATACATCATAAATATCCAACAATTTTTTTTGGAGGTGGGGCAATTAAATAATGGGCCACATCATGTTCAATTACTTTCCTACTATCTCAAGTTAATATTAAGAGACCAGGTGATCCTCTCAATACCTAAAATCCCAAGGATAAAAATCAGGCTCCAATATACAGTTTATTGGATGGTAAGTGGGATTTAAAGCTAAATGTTAAGGTATACATTATGCACTTAGGTCACAAAGCACCCCAGAAAAGAACACACTAAAAGAATTATATATCTTCATGTTGCCATCCTATTAGCCTCTTGATATCTTTTGACTGCGCTGCAATTTCAGTGAAACGCCAACACAGTCTGATCAGAACTTTCATAAAGAATCCATCTTCATGTTAATATTGAATAGTAACAGATCCACTTTAATAGAGATAGTACATAGCTTTGTGGATTTAGAAGTTTTAAGTCTTACATATTTTAAAGACGAGAATATTGGAAAAATTCGCCAATTCTATTTTTCCACCATCTCCATTTTGTACAAGTGGTTTAATTATTCAAATTAAATGGGAAAAAAAAATATATATGGTATAGAATACACAAGGTCCAGCACACTCACTCACCCACTAAACAGCAACTTCAAAGCTTACAGATATCAGGGTTTTATAAAAACAAACCTAATCTAACCCTAGAGTAGGACCAGCCAAGAATGGGGCACATTGACGTTGTGACAGGTTTATGCAATGTATGATTGCATACTGTAATTAAACTCCCATTTTTTGTCTAAGTGAAATCTCTTTTTTTTTTTTTTAAAGTAAAACTTACATTCTGTAAAATGTCAAATTGCAGTTTAGTGAATGCGCTGGATTTTGTATGAATTGGCTCCAGCAGCACCCTATAAATGTATGCCTGTTCAGGTGAGTGCAGCCCTCTTGGTTTCATTTATATATTTTAAAGTCCAGGCCAACTACTTAATTTTGCACCCCTCACTGTCACATTACTCATTCCACAGCCCTATTTAGCTTGACCTACAGAGAGTCCCAGGAAGAAGCATTTCCCAGGTAAGTGGATTAATCTTGTAAGAGCAGGCATTTGGATGCTATAGTAGGACCTGCCAAGAATGGGGTACATTGACGTTGTGGCAGGCTTATGCAATCTATGATCATATAATTATCTTTTGCCTAGGTTAGGTGTTTTTCGATAAAAACACTACATTCTGAGACACTTGAAACTGCGGTTTAGTGAATGCGTAAGAGCGCTGAATTTTATATGAGATAGACACCAACAAAAAACAGGAGGGGACATGAGTGATGTTCACTTGGCATTCTATAGCATTGCTCACCTTATACCATAAAGTCTTGCACAGAATAGGTTTCTGCAGGTTAGTTAGAAAGCCAACAGTTGCACCATAACTCCCAGAAAGCACTGCTGCACAGCCGCTCAGCAGAAGTGTAAGCAGTTACATGGGCAATAGAGAAAGTTGCAGGGTAGGTGCTCTGGGCAATTGCTGCCTCTTGAGTTTTCCTCCACCGGGATTATCAAACAGGATCAGTTTACTGACAGTCAGGGGGTGTAACAATGTTAAGTTATAAAAGTGTCAATTTCGATTAAAATCTGCATTTTGTGAAAGATAATATATATAGGACACACTTGTCTCAAAGCTTTTCAAAACGCTTAAGTGCTTTAGGGTTCCGCAGTGTCTAGGTGTGGATATAGCTATTGTTGTACAAATGCCACCGATCAATGTTTTGTCCATCCTTTATATATTTATCTATGAAGGAAGGTGTGGGCTATGAGTAGCTGTGAAATATTGCAATCTGCTGCAGTAATAAGGAAACTGTAGGAAGGGAGTGATCAGGTACCTCTACCTATGCAAGAAGTGGATCTAATACTTTAAAGGTCGCTTCATGTAAAACCAATAACCATTAAATATCGTAATCATGCCATTTCATTTTAATTAGGGTAAATTAAAGTCTGAATAAGGCACTAACTATCCTGCTTTCCCCACTCAAACTTTTTGGAAAGGAATTTTAATGCCATTATTTGACACAGTGCTAACTATTTTACAAACAACCACTGCTTTTACAATTTCCTGTTTTCTGCCCAACAGAAGAGTAACATTTTAAAATGCAAACGACTAGTCTATGCCAATAATATATATATCCTCTGTATTAAAACATAAGTAGGTGAATAAGGCACAGATCAATAACACGAGGACCGTTGCTATCTCAGCACAGGACTTTACATGGGCTGGTGGATCTCCATTCTTTTCAGGTATGAACTGTCTCAAATAGATATTTCCCAAGTGGAAGGGGGGGGGGGGGGGGGGGGGGGCACAAATATGTACTTATGTTCTAGGCCAGGGGTAGGCAACCTGCAACACTCCAGATGTTGTGGACTGCATCCCCCATAATGCTGGCAAAGCATCATGGGAGGTGTAGTCCAAAACTCTGGAGTGCCAAAGGTAGCCTATGCCTGCTCTATGCCATAAGTTCCAAGCCCTCTGCTGGTGGGCACTGGAACTATGTTGGTTGAAATATGAGCTGGAGTGCTCCTCAACACTGTTCCCCACAGGCATCAGCCCCCCAAAATAAACAGACACGAGAGCTAATTTGTTTAACTTAATTTTATATTTTACAGTAACATCGATTCCCCCCACACAATACCCAGGACAGATTGAGCTACAGACACAGTGAATAGGTTTTCGTTCTATGGTAGGGTTTGTCAACGCTAGTCCGCTGCTAGACACCAGATGGAGGTGCACCAAGAGAAAAGACTGTTGTGGACATGCAGCTCGGAGGACCAACGTTTACCAACCCCGCCCTAAGCCGTTCAGGAGAGAAGGGAAAGGGGACATTGCAATTGAACAAAGTTAATGCTTGGCATTTATGATGTCAATAAATTCTGGTTTCAGTGAAGCTCCTCCGACCAGGAAGCCATCGATATCAGGCTGTGATGCCAGTTCTTTGCAAGTGCCACCAGTGACAGAACCTGAAAGGGGCAACAAAACAATTAGTGGGGAGCAAACACTTGAACCTTTGGATGTTTGAAATTTCTCTGATCTTTTACATTGCATGGAATAATTTCTCTGCATGTACAATCCATACTGCAAAGGAATTTAGATGAATTACAGAAAATAATCCAGGCCCCCCACCCCAAATGTCTAAAATATAATTTTTACACCTTTCAAAAAAAAAAAAAAAAAAAAAAAAAACTCATGGACAATCTGCGCTCTGGGACATGTGATTTAGGGGATTGTGTGTATTTGAGGAATCAAAACCAATCTTTGGTTCTCCAGGTAAAGAATTACAGGACATATCAAGATCAGCAAATCTTAACATCTGCCATTTACAGGGGATAAACCTCCTAGACTTAATCGGGTATCTGACTTTTCATTTTCATGCTCTTATAGTAAAGTTATAGGCAGCTACCTAGGGCAAGAGAAGATAGTTATGTTCCAAACAACTGATACAAATGTATGACAACTCTGGGGGAGAAGCACAATTAGTTAAAGTCTGCTTTCGGGTGAATTGCTTGTGCCACAACTACGACCCAGAGTCATGAAAATGTTAGACTGCCCAGAAACACCCATCATATGGGTTCAGGGACAGCACCCTAACATCACATGAAATGAAGCAGCCACACTCCTGTTCTAGAGTCAGTGTATAGATTTGCATGCTAATCCTGCACTAAAAAGGAAGAGAAGAAAATGGCTTCGTATTGTCCTTTCCACCACTAGAGGGCATACTTTCTAACAGAAGCCACACAGCCATTATTTGTTCCTATGGGTTAGTGAATTTTCTCCATCTGGAAACTGACCCGTAACTGGTTCAAGAACTAAATGAACTACTTCTGAATGGAATATTAAAACAGGCTATGTTCCTAAAGTAGCAAAAGGGGATAAAGGAAATTTATTATCTAAAATACCCAACATCTTGTCAAGAAGGTGGTAGAATCAAAGTTCATCCCCAACCACAACTTGCTTTGTTCCATCAGATCCGGACCATAAAGTATCTATAAAAAGGCCTGTTCACAAGGTCAGTGTGCCCTTCAGGCATGTGGCGAAATGCAATCAATACATTGAGCTTTGAAAACTCCAGCAAGCGTATGGATTGCAGACAGCCTGAAAAACCACCACAACAGAAACCAATATCGCTTCTAGGCGGCACCCCTTAAACATTTAGGTAGAGGGAATTGAAGGAAGAAAATGTGTATCAAGACATACCTCCATAGATGATTCTGACAGTTTTTGCAACATCTTCGGAAACATTGGTTTTTAGCCACTCGCGGAGCTTGATATGCACCTCCTGGGCCTGAAGGACAACAAGAGAAGTCAGCGAGTCTCACACTTTTACATGGAGGATGTGGGCAAGTAAGCCTAGACTTTTTTGGCCATATTAGTGAAACATTTGGTATTGGGTAGGGCACAGGTGACTTTGTCTATACATTAGGCTTTCATGTGAGTTATTGCTGCCACCCAAGTAACATGGTCATTTGAATTCAGAAGAAGTTACCTAAATCGTTGATTGTGGAAGAGAACAGCAAAATAAAACAATGCAAATGGGCAGATTTAAATTAGGTGAATATATGATCTACACGATTACAGGAGATGGCTTTCACACAGCATTGCTCTAAACATGAAATGCAGTCAATGTAAAAAAAAAAAAAAAAAAAAAAAAAAAAAAAGTTACTCACTTGCTGGGGGGTGGCAGTTTTGCCAGTGCCAATGGCCCAGACTGGCTCATATGCAAGAACCACCTTGCTCCAGTCCTTCACATTGTCTACAAAAGGAGAAAAAAAAAGTTAAAGAATTGCATTTGGTGTGAGATTGTCCATCATCCAACAAAACATCCAGGATGCAAAGAGTTAAAAGACCAGATGTCTATGAGTTCACCTGCAATGGCTTTTGTCTGTTCAAAAACCACTTTCTCTGTGATCCCAGCCTCACGTTGGTCCAACTTCTCCCCGATACAGGCAATCACGCCAATGCTCTCTGACAGTGCATGTGCTACTTTCTGGCCAATCAGCTGTAGGACAATAGAGTACAGATTAAGAATTACCCTAAAACCCTGGATGCTGTTGTCTTGTGGGCTTTATCTTCTAAAATTTAATTCACCACAACAAACCAGGAAGTTTACAGTCTGTATTGAACAGTCATTGAAGAACCTTTTCAATATTTTAAGAAAGCTTCCAAAACCATTCTACATAAAATTATTGCAAACGTTTTGGATGAGCTGGTCTCCAGGTTACCTGGCTATCTTTAACTTTAGAAAATGTTTGAGGAAGATCAGATTTGTAGCTTCAGCAAGATTATATACAGGAGATAGAAGAGACAAATCTTGCAAGACTGCCATTGAGAATCACTTGCAAGAAGACCAGGGTAGGTTATTCTTTGTGTCATTGTCAGAATTATGGACAACTCACCTCATCTGACTCGCCAAACACATGCCGCCTCTCAGAGTGCCCAAGAATCACCCAGGTGGCCCCAACATCTTTAATCATAGCTGGGCTGCAGAGGAGAGGAAGTACCAAATCAAAATAACAGAAAATCTTTACAAGTGTTCAGGGCTTACAACACCACACACAGTTCCATACCTGATCTCTCCAGTGAAAGCACCTTTGGCGACTTTGTAACAGTTCTGCGCAGAAACTCCAAATTTTCCATCAAGCTTCTGACGTGCAAAGTCCAGGTAGATGGAAGGTGCGCCACAGACCACCTCTAATAAAAACAAATTGTAATTCACATCACCCATCATAATTTTTTTTTTTTTGGTGTTCTGTTAATATCTGGACAAACTTCCTTTTTGCCATTGTGCAGATTTACACAAAATGATATAAACTAACAAAATTAAAAAGTATCTGAATCCATCTGTCCATCACTATTCTCCATTTCAGCAAAATTTAGCCAATAGCATCACCTGCTTGGCATGCAGTTGGCCAGCAGGGGATTCTAATCTGGCCACAGTCCCTCTTGTCCAACTCCAGGAGTCTGACCTCCATGGCATGCATTTTTAATTAGAACTATCGGAGCTGCCTCATATTGGTTGAGTGCCTAAAGTTCCAAGACAGCCTGATATGAGGAAGTCTGATGCTGGCCTCCTTATTCGCCTGACTGCGAGCCCACCGGAACTTCTCTGGCCGGTTTGTGAGTCTGATCTGCATGTAAGAGCTCAAGAGCTTGTGATCCATCATCTTTAAGTTCTTCTCCCATCATGTTCACCACAAGAGGCTTTTAGGCTAAGAGACTAGGTCAAGGGTAAAGCTGCCTAATTTTTTAAAGAAACAGACGAATTCTACTCCGAGCTACAAATCCATGCAACCAGTTTAGCAGCTCAGTCGGCTTTTAAAGTCATTCTGCACGCTGGAATAGTCCTCTGGCTGCAAAATTAAAGAACTCCTAGCCAATAGCGTAGTGAAGCCCAGCACATTGATTTATCTTCCAAATTACCCCCAGAGCTCCACGTCTTACTACTGCAGAGGTCATCTCCATTTTATACGGCTATGATCTATTAGAAAGGGGTAAAGTGAGAGACATCCACTGTGCAGTATAATGACCCACATGATGGTTGTTACATAAATACTGTACATTCAGCCTCTTCAATAGAATGGCTGTGGGGAAGGGGGGGGGGGTATGTATCCTTGCTGTGAAAAAAAAAAACATTTTTACTGAATCCACCATAAAGGAAAAAAATGCAGCCCCCTATAATGACAGTCTCTACAGCAAGGGCACGGTGACCCCGTTCTGAGTCACCAGACCCCCTCGGAGTCACTGAGCCCCCAGCTATTTTTAGACACCCATTCAGTTTATTTTCAGCTTACAGAAAAGGTTAACAAGTCATGACCTTCACTCAGCGCAGATTTAAAGGTTACACCTGTTTTTAGGATGGCTCTGAAGGTCTCCCTGTGCCCAGCTGTCCCAGACATGCAGGGTTAAAGGTCAGTTAAAATATCTGACTGGTTTATTCACTGGGTGAGTCCATGGTTCAGCTTGCCAGCAATGTTACCTCATTCTCAGGGCAAGCGGGTGGGGGCACAGAGGAGCAGATATACAGTTTCAGGGACGACTGAATCCTGAGAGGGGACCAGATATACAGTATCAGGGTAATGAATCCTGAGAGGGGACCAGAGATACAGTATCGGGGAGTACTGAATCCTGAGAGGGGACCAGAGATACAGTATCAGGGTAATGAATCCTGAGAGGGGACCAGAGATACAGTATCGGGGGTAATGAATCCTGAGAGGGGACCAGAGATACAGTATTGGGGGTAATGAATCCTGAGAGGGGACCAGATATACAGTATCAGGGAGTACTGAATCCTGAGAGGGGACCAGATATACAGTATCAAGGAGTACTGAATCCTGAGAGGGGACCAGATATACAGTATCGGGGTAATGAATCCTGAGAGGGGACCAGATATACAGTATCGGGGTAATGAATCCTGAGAGGGGAGCAGATACAGAATCAGAGGGTAATGAATCCTGAGAGGGGAGCAGATACAGAATCAGGGGGTAATGAATCCTGAGAGGGGAGCAGATACAGAATCAGGGGGTAATGAATCCTGAGAGGGGAGCATATATACAGTATCAGGGGGTAATTAATCCTGAGAGGGGAGCATATATACAGTATCAGGGGGTAATGAATCCTGAGAGGGTAGCATATATACAGTATCAGGGGGTAATGAATCCTGAGAGGGTAGCATATATACAGTATCAGGGGGTAATGAATCCTGAGAGGGGAGAAGATACAAAAATCAGGGTGTAATGAATCCTGAGAGGGGAGCATATATACAGTATCAGGGGGTAATGAATCCTGAGAGGGGAGCATATATACAGTATCAGGGGGTAATGAATCCTGAGAGGGGAGAAGATACAAAATCAGGGGGTAATGAATCCTGAGAGGGGAGAAGATACAAAATCAGGGGGTAATGAATCCTGAGAGGGGAGAAGATACAAAATCAGGGGGTAATGAATCCTGAGAGGGGAGAAGATACAAAATCAGGGGGTAATGAATCCTGAGAGGGGAGAAGATACAAAATCAGGGGGTAATGAATCCTGAGAGGGGAGAAGATACAAAATCAGGGGGTAATGAATCCTGAGAGGGGAGAAGATACAAAATCAGGGGGTAATGAATCCTGAGAGGGGAGAAGATACAAAATCAGGGGGTAATGAATCCTGAGAGGGGAGAAGATACAAAATCAGGGGGTAATGAATCCTGAGAGGGGAGCAAATACAGAGTCAAGGGGTATTGCACCCTGGGAGGGTAGCATATATACAGTATCAGGGGGTAATGAATCCTGAGAGGGTAGCAGATACAGAATCAGGGAGTATTGCAACCTGGGAGGGGAACAGGGAAAAGGACGGAGGATTGTGAGGCGTTGAGAGAATGGGAGCTCGCTAGCAAGCCATGCAGGGTGACATTGTGCTGCAGCATGTGGGCGGGACATGGGTAATGTCTCTTTAAGGATGTGAAACTGCAGAGCTTGTATGTACGTGCTGACTATCACACAGACAGGCAGCCATTACAATCACCCACTTCTGCTGTGAGCATCGTCACTACCCAGGGCACCATCATGCCAGATTAAACATTCTATATGTTGGTAATGGTGCCCTCAATACTCAGCTTAGGGGGGGAGGGGGAGGGAGGTTTATAGAAACATAGAATGTGACGGCAGATAAACATTCAGCTGGACTTATTTTATAGCTAGGATAGCCTTATGCCTATCCCACGCATACTTAAACTCCTTTACTGTGTTAACCTCTACCACTTCAGCTGGAAGGCTATTCCATGCACCCACTACCCTCTCAGTGAAGTAATGCTTCCTGATATTTTTAAACCTTTGCCCCTCTAATTTAAGACTATGTCCTCTTGTTGTGGTAGTTTTTCTTCTTTTAAATATAGTCTCCTCCTTTACTGTGTTGATTCCCTTTATGTATTTAAATGTTTCTATCAGATCCCCCTGTCTCGTCTTTCCTCCAAGCTATACATGTTAAGATCCTTTAACCTTTCCTGGTATGTTTTATCCTGCAATCCATGAACCAGTTTAGTGGCCCTTCTCTGAACTCTCTCTAAAGTATCAATATTCTTCTGGAGATACAGTCTCCAGAACTGCGTACAATACTCCAAGTGAGGTCTAACCAGTGTTCTGTACAATGGCATGAGCACTTCTCTTTTTGTACTACGAATACCTGTCCCTATACAACCAAGCATTCTGCTAGCATTTCCTGCTGCTCTATTACATTATCTGCCTACCTTTAAGTCATCAGAAATAATTACCCATAAATCCCTTTCCTCAGATGTTGAGGTTAGGATTATCAAATAGAATAGATAGCCATGAGAGAGTAACTCAATACCCCTCTTTAAACATCAAACTACCAGGAGGGGGCAGTAATACAGTGTCTCCCCCAGCTCAGGGCATCAACGTCTCCTCAGATCAGAGCATCAGTACTTTAGATTAGGGGGCAGTATCACAATATCTTCCCAGATCAAAGCATAAATACTCTGCTAGGAGGGGGCAGAAATCACATATGTCCCAAGATCAGGAGTTTCAATACTCTGCCAGGGGGAATAGCTCTTGGATAATTATGTCTTGGGTTGGTGGACTGTTTTAGAGTGACACCTACCCAGCGTGTAGTAGACAGTACCCACAACACTGTCAGTAGCTCAACATTTCTCCCAACATGTTCTGTTGCACCAATATTGCAAGAGCACCGTTAACCTCACAGTCTGTTGGGGAAAATACAAACTAATTAAATTCACTGCCAGAGTCCACAGACCATCCAGATAGGAGAGCATGCCAACCCAACCTGCTGGCATGGACCAGTCTTAATATGGGACCCTAGTCAGAACAGACTAACAGTATATGGCTATATGGACCTGTCACATATATTGATAAAATGAATGGACTCCACAAATGGATTACACTAGCTGTAATGACTGGAGTAATAATATTTAATATATTGATAATAAAATTATATGCTCCCTATACTACTGGCTCAGAATAGATTGCAGGGGTGTGGAAACACCTAGCAACTAGCTGTAACGTAATTAGAAACCCCCATGAACCTGGCTGGCAAACAGTCACTGAAACAGTAGTTTGGTACACCCCGTGTTATGGGGAATGGGCATCTCAGGTATTACAGCACATATTTTATAATAGAATATAATGCAGATCTTATTATTCCCAATATAATCTCATTATTTGATGTAATAGTGTCCTCCTACCTGTGTCATCGTGGATTTTGCCGTTATTTAGGACGGTGATGAGGTCCCCCAGGCTCTTCTTGTCTCCATTCAGCTTCCAGTTTCCCCCAACGAAGAATTTCCTGCTTGGAGACATGATTCCAGGTGGCCGTGCAAAGTGGGAGCGGCAGCGTGCGGGTCTTTTAAATAGGAACGAGCAGGGCCCGCCCACATACAGGGTAACGTTCCACTTGCCCCGCCCAGCGATGCTCTCCAGGCTAACGTCGCTCTCATCCCGCAAGCCGCCATCTTTATTGTGGGCGGGGAATGTAGGAGTGCTTGAGATGAGTTCATGGTGGAGAGAGGGCTTTGACAGTGAGGTTTGTGAGAGTTGTTAGGATCAAATGTCCTGAAAACTCCTTGTCACTCCAAATATAATTTTCTCCCCTCTATTAGAGTCTGGATGCCCTTCATTTATACTATCTGAATTTAAAGGACCACTATAGACACCCAGACCACTTCAGCTCAATGAAGTGGTCTGGGTGCCAGGCCCATCTAGGATTAACCCTGCCTGCTGTAAACATTCATTCAGAGAAACTGCTAGGTTTACATTAGGGTTAATCCAGCCTCTGGCGGCTGTCTCATTGACAGCCGCTAGAGGCGCTTCCGCGCTTCTCACTGTGATTTTCACAGTGAGAAGACGCCAGAGTCCATAGGAAAGCATTGTGAATGCTTTCCTATGGACTGACTAAATGCGCGGCTCTTGCCGCGCATTCAAATTCAGCCAGTGACGAGGGAGAGTCCCCAGCGCCGAGGGAGCCCGGCACTGGAGAAAGGTGAGTGCCCTGGGGCACCCTCAGGGCACTATAGTGCCAGAAAAACAAGTTTGTTTTCCTGGCACTATAGTGGTCCTTTAATGGCTACTCTGCCCCATTATATAATTTATTCTGGAAATAAAAAATAAGTCCTGGTCCTACAACCATTAAACGATATCATACTTGGAAATGTATCTCAATTCCTTGTGTCCCAAAAATTAGAAATATTATTTTATTTTTTTATATAACGCCATCAGATTCCATAGCACTGTACAATGGGATTATGAATGATTTATTATCATTATATTGAGTTTCCTGGAGATGTCCATGGTCCAATAAGTCCCATTATTCTTTCTAACTATCCCAGATTCTCTCTGCTCGTTAAAACACCCCTGATCACCCTCTGTCCATTTTAATATCCACTGATTACCTCTGCATCCTGGTACTATATGCACTGGAGCATCTTCTTATCTCCCAGTATCCTGTGAACAAGACTTCTGCTCTGGTGTAATGGCGCGTTGATTTCTTGTCCCAGAAAACAGTGTCCTTTTAAAGTGTAACTTATTATAATTTATACAAAAGTATTGCACAGCGCTTTACAACTATACATTTGGAATATACCATAGCAAGTAATTGACAAACAATATAATATTGACATATAAATTATGTGAAAATGGTCAAGCTTGAACTATACCTCCCAAGCGTCCCCATTTAAGAGGCACAGTCCTTAGTTTGGGCCCAAATCCATCTTCCCTCTTTTATAATCTAATGTCCCTTTTTTTCTATGAACTCCATAGTGTTGGAGTTTCTAGAATAGAGGGACCTTAATGCTCCAAGTAATGTATCTTTAAACTACAACAAATGCCTTTAGAAATCAGTCTGTGTAAATAAGATACATTGTTCTTGTTAAAAGTTTACATTTTCGTTCTATAAATTGTTTTCAGTAAGTCACCTTAAATTTCTCAGGACATCCCTGCCCCAGGCCACACCGATACACCTAAAATCAAAGGGTCCCTCTTGTACAGTTAGAATTTCGGAGGTATGTTGAACTGCTGAATACCCTGCCTAATCCTATCTGGGAATCTGTATTGATCCCTTTGAGTCCCCTGATTCAGTGCTAGAATGCTCCGCGTGTCCCATGTTTTCGGATTCTTTGGCCCATTAAACGCCTCCCAATTCTTTCTTGATTGTTTATCATTTTCCAATGCCTGGCCAGATTCTAATGTACAGAGACTTTGAACTTTGCTCTAAGAATTAGAATGCAGATAACACATTCACTGTGGTTTCCCTTATTGAAGTATTTCTCTTGAGCACATTTAGTGCTCAAAACCATTGGAATTATAATACAGAATTGCAAATTTGAGACTAAAAAAAACTTTAATGTTAATATTGTAATATTCTCATCTTGGTTATTATTTAATACTTATAAAACAGCAGCTGTACAACGAGGGAAGGGAGGGCAGACTGTACAATGTTGAGAAAGGTTGACCTCCCTGTTTAGTTTGACTCAATCTTTTTTTTCCCATTATTTTTAATGGGAATACTCTGCACATCACATAAATATCTTGTGTTGGTGAGCAGAGCGTGCTTAAATTCTAATATTATCCCAGGCCCATAGGTCAGTTAGCAGAGTGTATATAAACCGTATTACCCCAGGCCCATACAGTCAGTAAGCAGTGTGTATATGAACCGTATTACCCCAGGCCCATTCAGACACTAAGTAGAGTGTATATAAACCATATTATCCTGGGTCCTATACAGTCAGCAAGCAGTGTGTATATATAAACCATATTACACAGGGCCCATGTAAATAGTGTGTGTATAAATCCTATTACCCTGAGGCCCATACAGATAGTAAGCAGTGTATATAAACCATATTACCCTGAGGCCCATACAGATAGTAAGCAGTGTATATAAACCATATTACACAGGGCCCATGTAAATAGTGTGTGTATATAAACCATATTACCCTGAGGCCCATACAGATAGTAAGCAGTGTATATAAACCACATTACACAGGGCCCATGTAAATAGTGTGTATATAAACCATATTACACAGGGCCCATGTAAATAGTGTGTATATAAACCATATTACACAGGGCCCATGTAAATAGTGTGTATATAAACCATATTACACAGGGCCCATGTAAATAGTGTGTATATAAACCATATTACACAGGGCCCATGTAAATAGTGTGTATATAAACCATATTACACAGGGCCCATGTAAATAGTGTGTATATAAACCATATTACACAGGGCCCATGTAAATAGTGTGTATATAAACCATATTACCCTGAGGCCCATACAGATAGTAAGCAGTGTATATAACCACATTACACAGGGCCCATGTAAATAGTGTGTATATAAACCATATTACACAGGGCCCATGTAAATAGTGTGTATATAAACCATATTACACAGGGCCCATGTAAATAGTGTGTATATAAACCATATTACCCTGAGGCCCATACAGATAGTAAGCAGTGTATATAACCACATTACACAGGGCCCATGTAAATAGTGTGTATATAAACCATATTACACAGGGCCCATGTAAATAGTGTGTATATAAACCATATTACCCTGCAGCCCATACGGTCGGTTAGCAGTGTGTATATAAACCATATTACCCAGGGCCCATACAGTCAGTATTATTTAGTACTTTTAAAGCAGCATCATATTCTGCCGAGCTGTACAATGAGGGAAGGGAGGGCAGACTGTAAAATGTAGAGAAATATTGAGTTCCCAGTTTAGTTTGACTCAATCTTTTTCTTTCCATTATTTTTAATGAGAAAACTCTGCACATCCCATAAATATCTTGTGTGTTGGTGAGCAGAGCGTGCATAAATCCTATTACCCCGGCCCATAGGTCTATAAGCAGAGTGTATATAAACCATATACCATAAGGTCAGTAAGCAGTGTGTATATATAAACCATATTACCCTGTGGCCCATAAGGTCAGTAAGCAGAGTGTATATAAACCATATTACCCCGGGCCCATATGGTCAGTAAGCAGTGTGTATAAACCATATTACCCTGTGGCCCATAAGGTCAGTACGCAAAGTGTATATAAACCATTTACCATAAGGTCAGTAAGCAGTGTGTATAAACCATATTACCCTGTGGCCCATACAGTCAGTAAGCAGTGTGTATATAAACCATATTACCCTATGGCCCATACAGACAGTAAGCAGTGTGTATACAAACCATATTACCCTGCGGCCCATCCAGACAGTAAGCAGTGTGTATACAAACCATATTACCCTGTGGTCCATACAGTCAGTAAGCAGTGTGTATACAAACCGTATTACCCTGCGGCCCATACAGACAGTAAGCAGTGTGTATACAAACCGTATTACCCTGCGGCCCATACAGTCAGTAAGCAATGTGTATACAAACCATATTATCCTGTGGCCCATATGTTCAGTAAGCAGTGTGTATATAAACCATATTACCCTGGGGCACATACAGACAGTAAGCAGTGTGTATATTAACCATATTACCCTGGGGCACATACAGACAGTAAGCAGTGTGTATATAAACCATAGTACCCTGCGGCCCATACAGTCAGTAGGCAGTGTGTATATAAACCATATTACCCTGCGGCCCATACAGTCAGTAGGCAGTGTGTATATAAACCATATTACCCTGCGGCCCATACAATCAGTAGACAGTGTGTATATAAACCATATTACCCCGGGCCCATACGGTCAGTAAGCAGTGTGTATATAAATCATATTACCCTGCGGCCCATACAGTCAGTAGGCAGTGTGTATATAAACCATATTACCCTGGGGCACATACAGTCAGTAGACAGTGTGTATATAAACCATATTACCCTGCGGCCCATACAGTCAGTAGGCAGTATGTATATAAACCATATTACCCTGCGGCCCATACAGTCAGTAGACAGTGTGTATATAAACCATATTACCCCGGGCCCATACGGTCAGTAAGCAGTGTGTATATAAATCATATTACCCTGCGGCCCATACAGACAGTAAGCAGTGTGTATACAAACCATATTACCCTGTGGCCCATACAGACAGTAAGCAGTGTGTATACAAACCATATTACCCTGCGGCCCATACAGACAGTAAGCAGTGTGTATACAAACCACATTACCCTGTGGTCCATACAGTCAGTAAGCAGTGTGTATATAAACCATATTACCCTGCGGCCCATACAGACAGTAAGCAGTGTGTATATAAACCATATTACCCTGTGGCCCATACAGACAGTAAGCAGTGTGTATACAAACCATATTACCCTGTGGCCCATACAGACAGTAAGCAGTGTGTATACAAACCGTATTACCCTGCGGCCCATACAGTCAGTAAGCAATGTGTATACAAACCATATTACCCTGTGGCCCATATGGTCAGTAAGCAGTGTGTATATAAACCATATTACCCCAGGCCCATACAGTCAGTAAGCAGTGTGTATATAAACCATATTACCCTGGGGCACATACAGACAGTAAGCAGTGTGTATATAAACCATATTACCCTGCGGCCCATACAGTCAGTAGGCAGTGTGTATATAAACCATATTACCCTGGGGAACATACAGACAGTAAGCAGTGTGTATATAAACCATATTACCCTGTGGCCCATATGGTCAGTAAGCAGTGTGTATATAAACCACATTACCTTGCGGCCCATACAGTCAGTAAGCAGTGTGCATATAAACCATATTACCCTGTGGCCCATACAGACAGTAAGCAGTGTGTATATAAACCATATTACCCTGTGGCCCATATGGTCAGTAAGTAGTGTGTATATCAACCATATTACCCTGGGCCCATCTAATCGGTGCGTGTGTGCATAAACCATATAACCCAGAGTCCATACAGTCAGTAAGCAGTGTGTATATAAACCATATTACCCAGGGCCCATGTAATCAGAGTGTGTGTGTGTGTGTGCGCGTGTGTGTATAAACCATATTACCCAGGGCCCATTTAATCAGTGTGTGTGTATATATATATATATATATATATATATATAAACCATATTACCCAGGGTCCATACAGTCAGTAAGCAGTGTGTATATAAGCCATATTACCCAGGGCCCATATAATCAGTGTGTGTGTATAAACCATAATAGCCAGGGCCCATATAATCAGGGGGTGTGTATAAACCATATTACCCAGGGGGCCCATACAGTCAGTAATCAGTATATATGTAAAACACAGAGTTTAAGCGATGGGGAAAAAAAACTTTATTCACACTGGTCAGTCTGGGATTAAATACACGCAAAGGAGTCAGGACCAGAGGTTTAACCTTTAACGCACAGCCAAACTTCAGTCCAAACCTCTGTCTCTGGTCTCCAAGCCCCGCCCCCTGTGCACTGACTATTTCAGTGACACATACCAGCCCCCAAAACAGATTGGGAATCAGTTTGGTGGGGGAGGGGGGGGAACGACTCCACATCTTGTTGAAATAAACCATGAATATGCCCACCCCGCACCTCCAGCCTCAACCCTTGCGATAAGGGGTATTGGGGGTCTTTTCTCCCTCCCGGCACGTACTGAGAAGCAAGGATTACATTAGCTCTGCACACGTTGGTAGAAGTAAATATATCCCAAGTCTTTGGGAGGCTTTTCTGATGCACAAACCTTCTGATCATTGTATATCACCCACCTGTGCAGAAGAGAGATTTATGATATGAGAGAGAGATAAAAGGCAAATGAAAGGGATGTGCAGCTACAACACAGCAATATCTGATTATCTCACCTGCCTTCCTTCTTTATATGACAAACGTAATGGCCACACATGGTGGAGGTCCCCATGTGACTAATGAATGCAAATAATTCATATCCTGCCAAAGTAAACCATAAGGTTAAAAAAATAAAACACAGAAAGTGCTTGTGTCCACTCTGTACATCCACCTCCTCCCTGTTACGTGTACACTCTCTTACCCCAAATGTACCCACTCCCCACAGATACTCACTGCCTGCACCATCCCTCACACGAGGCCCGGCGGCTGCTAAACTCTCAGACACAGACTCTGCAGCTGAACGTCCTTCTGACATATCCATTGCTGCCTCGGCATCCAGATCATCGATATGAGAGAAGATCCAATCAACAGCACGTTCCAGACTATTATTCTGCAGGGAGCAGAGAGGAGAACGTTTGAGAAAGCAGATGGCATGAAACAAGAGGAGGAAAAAAAACTATCTAAATATTAGAGAGCAGAAAGGGGTGACAATGTCTGAGTGTTCGAGAAATGGCAAAGTTTGAGCAGAATGGGATGTAAGAGAGCAAGTAGAGACAGGAAAGTAGACAAAGTGCAGAGTAAGCCAATGCAGTGACATAGTTGCCAATGGACCACAGACAGAGCATTATGAGAGAAGTAGTTACAAGCAGCAGGGTATCTGGCACTTACTGTAGCACGTAGTGCTCGAACAGCCTGTTCTTGTGAGAAACCCATGGATATTATGGTCGCTATATGCTCTTCCGAGGGAGGATCCCCACCAACAATGACTGAAGATGGAGCACTGACCCCTGATACAACTAAAGGATGAGCAAAATCTAGAGAATGGGGCGAAAGATTGAAATACTGTGAGGTCCAACTCTAACCTCTCAAAGTCCTACCAGAAGACCATGTTTTACTTGCAGAAAGGAGCGAGGCAATAAAACGAGGACACGCCACGTCAGGAGAAAGGGGGAACACTTCATGTGCAGTGTCCAGAGAGAAGAGGCACACTTCTGGTACTGTGCCAAGAAGAAGGTGGGTATACTTTTGGCACATCACATTTCAGATGATGCACCAGAGATAAGGGGGCACACTACCAGTATCACACAAGAAAGGAAGACCTGCTCTTTGGTGTGATAAACAAAATGGGCAGAATTCCTGTGCTGCATCAGGAAGAAAAGAGGAGACACTTCCTGCACTGCGTCAGGAATAAAGCAGCACATTTCACTCTCTGTTCCTTTACCACCCTGGGATCAATAATCTCCAACCAGCATATATTATTACCTGGGTCATCCATGTGCGACATCACCCAAGTCATGGCAGCCTCTGCTCCACTGTTACCCGTGTAGTACACAGCCTTACGACATGCTTCTGCTGGAAATCCCATTTCTACCAGCTGAGTGACCACAGATTCATCCAGAACTGGAGCTATCAGGACAAAGGGGTGAGAGGTGGATATGGGGGCAAAGAAACCCTGCAAGGACCTGGGGTGGGTGTAAGAGATCAGAAAGGTGCACCCCACGAAAAGGAAGCCCACAGACAGCCCACTTCCCAGATTCAGACAGAGAATATTAAAAGAATTGACTTGCTTCCTAATAAACAGACACTCAGCAGACCACATGTGCCAATCACATACAGGCCAGCACCGAGCATCATAAACATACATGGCGTGCACCTCTTCAAGTGGCAAGTGGCTGCTTTACCCTAGGTACAGGTCATGTTCACAATCACATGTAAAGGGAACAGGTCACCTGCTCTTCAGATGTCCTATGAAGTGACATACATGACTTGCTGGCTCACAAGGAGCTTGTGGTTCACTCACTCAGCCAGCTGCACACATAAAAAAAAACAACAACAAAAAAACAGGACCACTCTACTTATTGTGAAAACAGGAAACATATGGCACGCTCATTCAAGTAGACAACACAGGTTAGCTTGCATGTCTATGCAGAAATGTACATCTCCCTCCGAGGTGATTTTAGTGTGGCCAAATAGAATTCCAGATTGGTGTCATTGTATCCAGTGAAGTGGGTTATTAAATAAACTGGGAATTGTGCATTTCTGGGATGGGAGCCAAACTGGAAATTATGTACACGGAGTTATGTTGCATAGCAAAATTTGTAATTCTCTTGTCAAATCTCAGCAAAGAGAACAACCCTTTAAGTGATACTGACATTGTCTCACCGTAATTGATTAGGTTGCGATCTGAACCTGCACTGATGAGGAAAAGAGGTAAGTACAGCATGCACTGTGACAGTGCCAGTAACAAACATCTTCTGCAGAGCTGCTGGGGAACGAAAGAGAAAGACAGTACTTGGCAGACTGGATCCCATATTTCTATCAGGAAGTGTATTGTTTTATGTTGGAGGGATAGGGATACAGAAGCATCATTTTAAAAAGATGGATGAGGCAAGTTTTATTTTTTTCTTCATTAAAAGAGAAAATATATGAAAGTGATCCAATCTTGCCACGTACATTTAAGGTCATAAGGTACGGACATTAAAGTTTTCAAAAATGCAATGGGGACCACACACACCCAGGAAATACAGGTGAGGTCGAGTGGAGTTCGCACAAGCTGATACACCTGGCATAATGTGCTTGTGGTGTTTGGTTAGCAATGTTAGAGTTGAAGGGGGGAGTAGAGTCACCATAAGTTTAACCCACACAATTTGTGAGCATTGGAGGAATTCTGAGGCTCCTTCCTTGTTCATGGGAGTTCACTGGATCCTTGTATTTGTTAACCCCCTTACCCACCACATATCAGGTGGAGGGATAGGGGAACCTTTTAGCAAGTCTCTACTCAGGCATGGGGTAGGAAAATCAGTGAACTGCAACAGCTTCCCAGCATTCTTACTTTTAACACCCCCCTTGTTACACATGGATGAAAGGGTAAGGATGGATATATTCTGTCTATTTATGCCCTGTGCAGATCACACTTCCAGGGGTTATGTGGTACTCAGCTCACACACTTATTGCACAGACCATACAAGATGTACCAGCAACAGTCACTACTCTTACTCACAAGGGGTACTCCCTGTTCAGTTCACTCAATGAGTGTACTAAATGCTCAGTTCACTCATGGCACACTCAGTCACCAGTGGTCCCACAAGAGGCAGAAACACTAACATGTCGGAGAGGAGAAGTTAGGGGAGCAGTACGAGTCGTCATCGTCGTTGCCATAGAAACCAAGGCTACCTTTGGGCTCATCTGGGGTGACTAGTGGGGGGGCAACGTCTGGGAGTTCTTCCTCATCCCCTTGCAGCCCCCCACCTCGAAACTGTGACAGATCCAGTTCTTCTGGGGCATCGATAGATACATCTGTGGATTAAGAGGAGGCAAATTAGTATGTTAAAAGTTAGAGGCAATGTATACTTTTCCTCCTTATAATAAATATACAATATTTTTTTAAATAAATTGAAGCTTTAATTAAGATAAAGTAAATATATGATATACATAAACAATAATAAGTGAGGAACGGTCTTATTCAGTAATCTATGAGCAGTAGAGCTTGTTCTAGTCATATAAATGTCCCGATTTACAAAAAGCTGAAGTACCATTAAAGGGAAACTCTACTCACCGAAAATACAGCTTATTTTCCTCCCAAACTAAATTCTACCCATCCCCTGCACCTCTGTAACCCCCCTTGCAAGACATATAAACTTCAATAAATATTATAATTCTTACCTTATTTCCAGCGCCACGTCACACATCCATCCTCCGTCGTCTACACCCCCTTCCGCGTCATCCGATCAGCTGACCCACTCTCCTTCCCTCCGCCAATGAGCTCATACTCATTGGGAATCATTGGGAAGCAAGAGCGCATGCGCATCTAACGCAGCGCCCCACCCCTCGCACGCTTCACGCAGAGATTCATTGAATCCCCTTCTGAAGCTGCATTAGACCCACGTGATGTGCGACGTCCTCATACAGTGCGTGGGGGCGTCGCACGTCGTAACTCACCTTTCCTCTCCTATGGATGCGGAAGCACCATCTAGCGGCTAGGTAAGAGAAGGCAGCTGGAGGTGGGATTTTCAATTTAACCAAAACACTGCGGTTTAGCAAAAACCACAGTGTTTTGACAAACTTGGTTAAGGGTAGAGGGCCAAGGCACCCAGACCACTCAAATGAGATGAAGTGGTCTGGGTGCCTAGAGTGTCCCTTTAACAAATAACACAGCAGTACATCAGAGTAGGTTTCTGATATTGAAAAAGGCAAGTCAGGAAACAAAACGCGATACGCAATACCACTGAGTAAGTTGCTTAGGAAACATTACCAAATTACACTATACCACAGCACAAAGAATACACGAGCTTTTAAAAACAGTCAAAGCACTATGGTAAGTTGAATGAGGGATTAGAGAGAAGATGAGAAACCCTGTTCTGCATTACTGAGGTCAACATAAAGAGCTGGACATATTGATAGAACATGCTGACCTCGCTGTATATGGCAGGGGACCTCACACAGAGAAATCATAGCATTAAATAATGACTTATTGAGGCGGTTTGTGCCTCTTTATCGTGTTTCCTGTCAGTGATAGAAAGTCTTCCAACACCATCGCCAGCTCTTGATGATGTGGAATGGTAATGGTGATAAAAAAAGAAGGTAAATGGACATTAAATAAATAGTGCCATTTATGTACAGAGAATAGAATTTATACATCACGCTTTAATTCTGGATTCTGTTTCTGTACTGTCCTCCTGACTTAATAATCGTAAATCAAGTTTCAGTCAAAACATTGGATACCCAAACAAGCCACTACACTTTACCACCAAGAGAGGAATGCAACACATTAAGATACTTTCTCTTACCCAGTTTTTTGGGAACCCAATCAAGTCCAAATGTGAACTTCTTAATTTGAATGACCAAGTAATCTGGAAATGAGGCAAAGCGGGATGTCCTGTGAGAAGAGAAAGAGTGAGACTGTAGAAAGGGGACTATATGAAACGTTTGTGAGAATGAGAGAGGGACTGTATGAGCTGGGAGAGTAGTATAAGAACAGATAGATGGTTAACAAGGCAGCATCACTAATGGGTTAAATATCCACTCAGCAGTTAGGACAGGAAGTATCAACAAATCTTAAAGGGATACTCCAGGCACCCAGACCACTATCAGACAGCCACTATGCACGAGGACCTCCAACATCGCCAGAATCCCCATAGGAAAGCATTAAATAATACGCATTAGGTCTAATGCATGCGCATTAGGTTTCCCCCACCGGCTAATGTCGGCGGGGGAGGAGCGTGGGCAAAGCCTGACCCAGCACCGAGGGACATCGGTGCTGGATCCAGGTAAGTCACTGAAGGGGTTTGAACCCCTTCAGCAACATGGAATGGGGAGTGGGAGGGAGGAGGGCACTGCAGGATCCTGCAGTGCCAGGAAAATGGGTTTGTTTTCTTGGCACTGAAGAGTCCCTTTAATAAATTCCCCTTCTTCTGTGGAAGCCTCTGTCGTCTCCCCCCCCTCCCGGCCTCAAAAAAGGAGCCTTTTGTACAGACTCTTTTCCATGAAGACCCAGTAAACAGCACCTGTGCAAGGTGACTACTTGGGTGTACCCCCTTTAGTGATCAGGGTCTGACTTAGCCTCCTGAAGGAGATGACAATGGTACATAGGGTGCATAAGGAAGACTCTAGTTTAGCTAATTAGACTTTTAGTTTATAAAATCCCCATATTCCATTAAAATAGAGGCCCGCAACAGTTTATATGCCTCTATACAGACTATTGGTTTTGGGATTCCCAACACAGGACAGTGCAATAGTAGTTTAGATTACTGATTAGCATAAGTACGAGGGCTATGGATTTTCTGTAGTCCCGTTACTTTCATTAGGCCTTTCTTTTAACAAGTGGGTCACATTTAGGAGTTTATTGGTGAGCATCAAGGCAAGTTTTATATGTCCAGTATTGGAGCTGGATAAAAGAGTGCAGACCTGAGGACAGAAGAGGAGTCCAAGACCAATATCAGGGCTAAGGGATAACTTCAGAGGAAGTCTGCTTTTATAATATATAGTAGAAGAAAGGGAAGTTCACACTCAATTTTTTCTTTATAATAACTTTATAATAAAGTCCTATGGACACAGGAATAACAGGGATAATGACTCTTCTTCATGGATGTTGTTCTGTATATTACAGCTTTGAGAAGTTGTTACAGGTTGTATATTAACCTGTATCAAGTGTAAGGTATAGACAAACTTAAAGGCACTAGTCGTCAGAACCACAACAGCTTAATGTTTATATTGCTGCCTAGTAACACCTCTAGGTGCAGTCACTCAGATAGCCACTAAAGGTGCTTCCTAGTCCAGTACTGAGCAGTGTGCAGCACTTATGTTCAGCGTCTCCACGCTTTGCTTGGAGATGCTGAACGCTCCCCATACAGATACACTGAGTCAATGCATCTTTAGTCTGATGCAGCGTTTTGCTGAACATGCGCAATAGCCTCCCAATGCATTCCTATGATAAAGCACTTGATTTGTAGAGATCATCAAGATTAATGATATCAGCGATGGAGGCGAAGCCAGGCACGGCAAGACCAATGAGGCATGGGGGGAAAAAAAGGTAAGTTTAAACATCTTTCCTATGCGATCTAAGAGGGCCGGGACCTAACTGATTTTATTTCTGACCATTATAGAGTTCCTTTATTGTCTGCTCTTTTCGGGTGACTGATGTATGTTGGGCTCTGTTTTTTTTCTATAATCTCACCTACATATAGTAGCAGTAAAATATGTGACAGTGACTTACTCCTCAGAGGCATGGACATTATCAGTTCACAGCAGTGTATCGATCTGTGTCTGGGAGTTGTGGTCTTTTGTTTGAAGGTTATGTACGACTTTCAAGTACAGATTATCTTCATTTACCCATCTTTTGGTCTGTACTCAAGGCTCTGCTGCTTATTTATATGTATCTTATTCGACAGAGCCCAGATACAGATTTGAGTTTTCTTTGACTATCTTATGAGATCTACAGAGCTTCATATACTTTCATATTGTTTTATGCGATATGCAAAGCTTGATATCCTGTTCTACTTTATTTTCACATTCTGTATTTGGGTTCATGAGTTTTTCAATTGAGTTTAAATTATTTAATAGTTCTCACTGGCTATTGAGAAATCCCTCTCTGGATAAGCAATGGAGATTCTCTTATTCATTAGACCTCACACTACCTGGGCAATGGAGACATCCTGGGTTTCTGTTCATGAAAAAATGGAAAAAAATATAGGACTGCTACCTGGGCTTCAGATTCTACGTTCAATAGGAACCCTGCCCAGACATTCCTAAAGATAAATGTTCTAAGTTTAGATCCAGTGTTCTATCCAACATATCCACTTATGTCTCCCTGCCTTCTTGGCTTGGGGATTCCCCATTAGTGATATTGCCATTTTGACCAGGAAATAGGAAACTCCTTACCCATACTTATCAGAATTTTCTTTTCCTGCCCATTTCCATGGCAGTATCAACTTCCCACCCTTTAGTTGATTCTTTATAATAAGACTTCTACAGAAGTAGGGCAATTTCTTAAGATTTGTTAATTGATACTTCCGGTCCTGACTGCTGAGTGGGGATTTAACACATTAGTGATGAAACAATGTAAATAGCCAGGAAAAGAAAATTCCTTAAAGTATATGTAATGATTTTCAGCAAGGGTCCTGCAGTGTCCCTTTAAGACAAACAGGGTGTAGAGAGACATTGGATACAACAGTTAGAGGAGAGAGAAGTCTAGAAGGGCAGCAATATACATTTAAGTGTTTTATGTGACGGAAAAGGGTGGTTTGAGATATGCTTTATGAGGTGGTGAGAAGAATAAGCGGCAAAAATATATTACGGTGGGTAAGGAGAACGGGAATGTGAGGGAGGTTGTATCAGATGGAAGAAGCAAAAGGTATAGCTAGCACGTAATAAAGGACAATGAGAGAAACAGACGGAAAGTGTAAGAAATGGAAAGAGAGACTATAGGGAGAGAGTGGTAATAAATGAAATAAGCTGGGTTAGAAACAGTTAGAAAGCTAGGACAAGAAAAGGTTACAGAGTGAAATGGAAAAAAGATGGGTATTTAATTAGGAAAGTGGAGAAAATGTTTGAGAAAGAGTAAGATGTGTTGTATGAGATTGGAGCTATGATCAAAGCTGAATGGGGGGAGGGCAGAGAGATTGCCTGGGGTGAGCAAAGCTGATAAGAGAAAGTAAAAATGGAAGAAGGAGGCACCGCGAATGGGATGGAGGTGAAATGGCCACAATACGTGGTGCTGAGAATATACAACACACAGGCTGGTAGAGAGAGAATGAAATGACTGAGATAAAGTGATATGAGAACAGGGAGTACAAAGAATTAGAAATAAAGGCTTGAAAAATCAAAGAGGAGTTGGTTGCAGATGAACAAATAACTATACTGTCATTGTCCTGTTATTTAAACCCTTTCCTTAGACTAAAACACATTTCTTACTTCAATGCATTAGATTTGGCTTGAAGGGCGGCACTCCAGAACTCATCGAGTTGTTCAGGGGCAGCAAACGCTTCCAGACAGGATGCGAAGGGGATCCGTGCACGGACCAGCTCAGGAGGGGGGCGATGCTCTTGCTCGGCCTGGAGTCTGTTCTGCTCATAAATACTTAACTCCTCTGAAACACAATAAAGGTCTCTGTTAAAAATACTTTGCTCTGACGTTGCTCCTGCATGTAAATTTGTGATTTAAATAATTTTCTCATAACTCTGTGAGCAAGTAGAATAATGAACGTTATTACACTGGTGCCATCCCATGTACATATCCAAAATTGTCCTTTTTATTCATTCTGGCACACAAGCAAAAATTAACAGTGTCCCTTAGTCTGGTTGTCCCCAATGCACATGAATGATATAACCGTCTTCCTCACTCTGACAAATCACAGGTACATTTACTATTCTCAATATTACTTGCAGGATTGTCCCTACTGAAGCACTAACATCTGGATAGCTCCATATGTGCTAAACAAGATGTGTACCAGACTGTGTACAGGGGAACCCATTGTAAGATTATAAAGTATTAAACACCTGTACACACACAGCCTCCTTTCCATTAATAATCACAAATTATAATTCTGCAACGCTCAGGAGCCATACTCACCTTTGTTCAGAGCAGCTTCCATGGGGACAGGAAGCTGCAGAATGTACTCAACTCTCTGAGTGTACTTGACCTTCTGAGACACCAGGCATTTAATCTTCTCTTCCACCAGGAACCGAAATACTTCATTAGGATTAGATGAACTTCGACAATTTCTCTAAAAGGAGGTGGAAAGGGTGAGCAGTAAAAAAACAGAACTCAGAAGGCTATGTGTCCCTGAACAAACATCCACCTTCAAGGGAAGAGGACTCCATATCACCCTTAACAAACAGACCCTCTCAAGGGAGGAGGACTCCATATGACCCAGAACAAACAGGTTTAGCAAGCTCACAGTTCTCATTCTGGAATGGCTAATACACTGTTGGAGGTAAAGTGACACCTCAGGAAGAAACCTCATATTTCTGTATGCGCAGCATTTTCAAACTGAAACCATACACATACATACTCCAATCACCATAACCACGTCAAAACATGGAAGTGGTCATGGTGTTGGAGTAATTCTTTAACTATATATTTTTTTTGCTTCTATTTAATTAAAAACTGTGACTAAAATTCCTGCCTACTGTGGGATTAAATTAAGAATCTTTTTTTTATTTAAAGGAACATTATCAGAAACTTAAACACTACAGCTTACTGAAGTCCAACCAAATTCTCACTACCGAGAATCCAGGACTCTGGATATAGGTAAAAGACTTGCCAATGTCGGCTGAAATAAAAAAATAAATAAAAGTGTTTAAATGAGTACGCAAATATACATAATGAAAGTCCTTGCATTTCATGCTTAAAGTGAGCACTTAGTAATAGGTACCAATTACTGGAGTGTTTAAATACTCATTATGACTGTGTTGGAATTTCACAAAAAGAGATATGCAGAAACAAAGTAGGCTCAAGATGGCTGCACTGCAAGGGACAGTTTAAGGTAAGTAAACTCTAACCTGTAAACTTTAACCTGCACCCCTCCACCTCGGCCACCAGACACCTAGCGGTGATGGCAAAGTGCCCGAATGATGACAGTGCTGCTTTAAGTTGCTTTAGGTCCACTATCTTAATCACGCAGTTTAATAACAAACCATTTAAAAACTATTTTTTATAAACCAGGGGTCTTTCCTAGGGTAAAAAGACTACTCCATCTCAGCCGCATCAATGATGCACAATTAACACTTCCACATCATCAACGTCAATTTTACCCAACCTGGACAACACTGAGTGGTTAAGAGTGCTGAGGACATTGTAGACCCTCCATTTTTATAAAGCTGGAGGTTTAATAATAAATGAGCTGACAGCACCAGTAAAGGTTCGGTTGCCTTATACTTTGTGGATTTGTTTGAATTATTTGTATTGGATTATGTATATAAAGCATTGATAAGGGTTGATTGCAGCATGTAGTAACCCCTTTAAATAAATAAATAGCTGGTGTTTCTATGTTACAAATGAAATATATCACCACACAGCCTCTCTCCCCCTTTCCATCCATTAAGAAAATTGAAATTACTGCTCTTTTGTTTTTCCCATCGGAAAATCCTGAACACGGCACCCTGGAACCAAAACCCTTTAGCAGAAACGATTAGGTCTCTAGTCTAGAGCAAACAATTGTCCCCAGTGAAAACCCCACTGACATTTTTATTGTAATTTCTTTAGCAGCAACATATTATGCAGCTTTTTTAAGGGCAAATCAATTAATTACTTGTGCTAAATGCCCAACATTTAGAGCAGTGACCTAAAAATTGCACTCCAGGAACATACCCTGAAAATCCTCTCCAAAAACTCACCAATACCCACTCAAAGTACTCACCTCCACCATGTTGATGAAATGGAGGAAGAATTCCTGGGCATCCTGCTGTCGGTTAGTGGAAAATTCTTGGTGTCCCTTTCCCACCAACGCTTTGAACATGCGCGGAGCGATCCCGTCCTGCAGGCCCTGCAAAGCATCAAAGGTGAATACAGTATATGGACACTCGCCTTCCACAAACAAAACCCCAGGTATTACAGTGCAGTCAACAGCAGTGAATACATAACTTTACATGCGAGGCTCACCTTCTGCTCCGATGCTGCATCACCCTCTCGTTCAACAGCCGGCTTTGAATATTCGCCAGATAACAAGGCATTTCCCAGCTTCGCTCTATTGGAATCACATGTTTGGCAAGTTTTACTGCATGCATTTAGACATACACAAGCATAGATAGGAACACCTAACTCTGCACCATCTAACTAATGACACAGCACCGCCTACCTGCTAAATAATGACACTACATTTTCTGCTTAATAACACAGCGCTCTCTGCCTGGTATGTACCACTATATAATCTGCTAAATGACAGCGCCATCACGCCTGCCAACCAAAGATGCAGCACCCCAGCCTGTCAACCAATGAGGCTGTGCTCCCATGTTTGCTAACCAAACATCCTCTGCCTGCTAACTGCATAACTCCTCCTACTTGCTATATGACGCATCTCACTCTACTTGCTACTCAACGACGCAGGTCAAACTGCCTACTAATCAAGGACGCAGCCCACCTGCCTATTAACCAGTGATGCTGCACTCGCTCTCCACAACATAATAACTATGAACTAGAGACCCTTGAACTATTTGCAAACCAGAAATGTAGCCAGTTTAAGTGACAAAGTCCAAATTTTTATCACTGATTTTTTTCCACAGATTGTTCCTTGGATGAGGTTTCTAAAATTCAAAACTTAGATTTAAAAGAATGTTTAAAAAAAAAAAATTTTTAAATAACAGAGTGTTCCTGCCAGTGTTTAGATTATGGTTCTCATCCCCATTCAAATAAATATTAAACATAAGCAGAGTCAGTCTCCTCAATGTAATTGCTTAGTCAGAGTCTGTAGCAGCGTGGTAGCAAAACTATGTGAAAACACTGCTGTTTGTTTGAAACAGCAACATTTTACATTGTCAGAAAAAGGCATAGGGTCTATGCGCCAAAGCCCCTTCATTAAGATGAAGTGTTTTTGGTGCTTAGTATCACTTTTAAGTGATGTCTTGGTTTATAATTTAGATGTAAGTACAAATTGATTAGAAGCTGAACTTTTTTGTACTGTGCTATATGGCGGTTCTATATAGATAAAGCATAGAATAAAAGGAAGGGGTAGCGCCTTAATACATTTCTTGAGGTAGGTACGTTCTCCAAGGTAGTAGAATATGTGGAAACAGAAGAATGCAACAAAATATAAGATATCATGTAAGGTGAAAATATAAAGAACGAAAGCAGTACACATTAGTAAAAACAATTAATGCGTTTTGCCAGTAAAAAAGCTTTTTAAAAGTGTTTTTGCTACTTTTATTATTTTGTAGTTTTATGTACTGGCTTATTAAATAAAATAATTAATATACTAACCTCTTTGGACTTTCTTGTGGAGCCTAGGACCACACATTCCTTTGGTGGGGAAAATACCATCTGAGCAAAACCGTATTTTTGCTCTATATTTGTGAGTTCCTCTCCTAATGTTTATTAATTTACAAAAACATTGAGTACTATATTTCTTTTATTTCATATACAGCATCAACCTACTAACAAGCCTGCAAGACCCTAAAGATGGGGTGGAAACCATCCTGAGTCAATACACCAAGATGGAGGTCCTTTGCCCAAATGCACATTATGAAAGAAGACACCGAACATCACTAGGCAGTGATTTAACTGCCCAAGCGCATTCCGATAGAGTTACCTTAGGTGCAGTTTCATTCTTTATATTTTCAGCTTACAAAGATAGAATATACTATATTTTGCTGCATTATTCTGTCTCCACATATTCTACTACCCCTGAGAATGTAGACAGAAAGCCAGTTGCCTAAGGCAACCAGACTATAAGTGTGTCCAGGGGAGTCCAAAAAAAGGGGGTAACCCTTACATACGTAAATAGAGAAAATACAAAAGAGGAAGAACTAGAGAGAGATAGGGAACTCCTAATCTCTGCTCCAGATCGACCAGGGCTGGAAACCCCTACCTAGCTGTAATGCTAAAACTTAACCTTTAATAAAGTAGAATTAAAACAATGCAAACACTTGTAGAGAGAATGTATAATAGTGATAACAGTGAAAACAAAAAAATAATAAATGAGAAAATAAAAATAAGGAGTAGTGCCTATATAGCTGTGGTAATGGACAATTGCACCAATAGAGAAAATAAACTTGTTGTCCTTAACAACCACCCAAAGGTCGAAATCTAAAGTCAAAACTAGTCACTGATCGTTCACATATCCTCAAAAGAAGGAGAAATATGTATGGGAGTGCTGAAAGGTTGCTCATGAGCTACAATGTTGCACAGGTAGCTAGTAACACTGTGAATAAAATCATGTAGCCAAAGCATATAAATGCCCAGACTCCCATATAATAAAATACAGGAATAACCCTGAGGAATGTACCGACCTCAAGAAATATATTAAGGCACTACCCCCTCCTTTTTTTCTACGCACTTTCTACTGGACCAGAATTGAGAGACTGTGGTTTGGGTGTTTGAGCTGCCTATCCTCTTCAAGCATATGTGCTAGAAACCAAGCTCCCATGTATTTTTGAACTATATAAATACTAAAAGGAATGTTATGGCTTCTGTCCCTATTCGTTGGTTGTCATGAAGACAAATTTACACTGCACAAAAATGATTGAAATAACTATTCTCTATGTTGATTTTTATTATTTCTACTGACTTAAATATATTCAACTCAGAAACTAAGTTGTCAGGTGTTTTAAAGCCCTGCAACAAGAACACGTACTCTACAGAGTCTGAAAAATGACAAACAGGGCCGTAAATATATTAGTAGCCTGCAGGCTCCCTCAGTATGGGAATGCTAGAGAAAGATGTTCGAGCCGGATAAAAGTACATAAAATAAACAATACACAGAATGAACAGCTTTTGTATGGAAAGCATATGTCAGCTGTATACATTGTCATAAAACAAAATGACATTTAATAGAACACATTGTGTTTAAAGCAAGATGAATTATCCTCAGGAAAAAAATGGAGTTGGGATTAGAGGTTATTCGATAGGCAACAAGAGGCTTGTAATTAAAAGAGATTCAATTTAATCCTTAAACATACTAGATTTACTGGAATAATATATCCTTTGGAAAATAAGAGTATGGTTTTAAAGAACATCCTGAGATGTCTAACATGGTCAGTTTTGACTGCACAAGATGATTGACTGGTACATTGTAGTCACAAGACTGATATTTTACCTACACAAAACATGCCATGCCCTCTCACTCTGTAAACACATGCTTACACCTGGGTGTTGAAATCCTGTGTTGGATCAGTGGGCGCCTTCTGGAAGATCTGCTCCATGCGTTCGACATATCTGAAAGGAAAATATCTTTAGCAGTGGAGCAAGTACTTTCCCTACTGACCTATATTCAGTGAACTACGTCTTATCTGCATCTGACATGTACTGCACTAACTCTGCCAATCCCACAAACAGAGATCACATACTTTTGCTGGAAGGCTGGGATGCTGAAGAGAACTTGCATGGTGGAGTTCAGGTAGCAGCTGTTCCCCAGATTGCGGATCCCGGTGTATCCATGTCCATATAATGGCTGTAGCTGAACTCCTGACTCCTGGATTAGTTCCCATTCACCAATTCGCTGATTCATGTCGATTTCCAGTTCAGTCATTGTCTTGTCAGTCTAAGAGGACAAAAACTTATATGGTGAACACAAATAATTATTTGTAAGACAACCAGCATTTACCAAATTCCTTAACTACAGTCCTCCCTAGATCCCATACCTTCCAGGCAGCATGGTAGAACAAGGCAGACCCACACCAGTGACCACATTTGCTCAGTGTCAGTGCAGGGTAAGTCAGCCTCCCCCATTGTGTGGGCTTTTTTAATTGTTCTGGTTTAATATAAGTACCAACCTTCTGCATTTTCATCATGTCAATTCCAAAGTGAGAAAGGTGCTCTGCCAGACTGGGGTCCAAAACCATATCATCTTCATCATAAGAGTACACATCTGCAGAGAAAAGGAACTGGTTTAACAAAGTACAATAATGGGAAAAAGAAAGCAGCCTGTGCCAGCGGTGTGTGCTAAGAGAGGACACATGAGGTAGCTGAAACTGCTAGGAGTGTGTGCAAACAGAGGAGTCACAAAATGCCAGCAGTGTGAGCAGGGAGAAGACACACAAACAGGGCACACTGTGCCAGAAGTGATAGGACACATACAGGGCAGACTATGCCAACAGTGTGAGCAGACATATACACACACAAGGCAAAGTGCACCAGCAGTGTGAACATAGAAAGGAAACAGACACACATGGGCCAGACTGTCCCAGCAGTGAGAGGGCAAGGACACACACAGGGTAGACTGTCCCAGCAGTGATAGGGCGAGGACACACACAGGGAAGACTGTACCAGCACGTGAAAGGGCGAGGACACATAGGACAGACTGTCCCAGCAGTAAGAGGGCAAGGACACACACAGGGTAGACTGTCCCAGCAGTGATAGGGCGAGGACACACACAGGGCAGACTGTCCCAGCAGTGAGAGGGCAAGGACACACGGGACAGAATGTCCCAGCAGTGAGAAGGTGAGGACACACACAGGGCAGACTGTCCCAGCAGTGAGAGGGTGAAGACACACACAGGACAGACTGTGCCAACTGTGTGAACAGTGAAAGGGCGAGGACACACACACACACACACACGGCAGATTGTGCCAGCAGTGTGTGTATTGAAAGGAAAAACACAATGCATGTTGTGTTAGCAATAAAAGCAAAGCAAGGACACACACACAAGGCAGACTGTACCAGCAGTGTGTGTAGTGAAAGGAGAAACACAATGCACATTTTACCAGCATTGTGTGAAGGGGTGAGGAGACAGATACAGTACAGCTTGTGCCAGCAATGTGAGCAAAGCAAGGATAAACACACAGGGCAGACTGTTCAACAAGTTAGCTGTGTGATGAGACACACACAGGGCAGACGGCGGCAGTGTCTCGTTACCACTTGGAGATAAATAAAGATGTGGCAGAGGAGTCTGGTGCAGGTTATGATGTCTGCAATCGTTGGAGCTTTTTAAAGGCCACCTGTCATACCCCAAACTACTTTTGCACTTTTTAAAGAACATCAAATGTCATGTATACATTGTGCTAGCAGTTTTGGTAGCAACTGTATAAATATATATTGGGAGACAAATCAAATTAAAATAGGTTTTTCTCCCACCTGTCAATCAATTCTTTGGCATAGATTCTATGCAGAGGAATTGATTGATAAAGGAAAGAAGAAGAAATCATCCACATGTGGTCCTGCTGCTCTCTAACTATAGCAACCATAGTGCATGCACTGTGGTTGCTATGGTAACTCCCTAGCTGACACTGCTAACACTGGATTGGGAGTATAAAAACAGTGATGTTCAGGCGACGTCACTGTTACAGAAGTCTAACACCCACCTCTGTAATGAGATCGCGACAGGGCAAGCAGAGGGTCAGTAAGTAGTGAAAGGTTTGCTTTAAATGAACCTTGTTGTTAACACAGGTCTGAGTGATACAATTAAAAAAATAGTAGGATGATGTGAGGTAAAGCAAATATAGATGAAACTAACCAGCCCCGTCAGGTGTGATTGTGCCCAGTTTGACAGCCAGAGGGTAGCCGGTTTCACGATAATGCTGCACTGCATGGTTATTTCCCCCACTGCCATCGAAGTATCTTCTTCCACACAGGATGGAGCCGTCTGTGAGATTGAGCCAGAGATTCTCTCGAAGGTCACACACACTGCATTTCCACCCACTATGCAGAATGAGAAATACCGAGATAAAAAGCAACATGTGAGCTTGAGACGTACAGAAAAGGAACAAGACAGAGAAAGTGAGACTGCACTCGAGAGAAGCAATCCGGCAGATCATGGCAAAGAGAGAGAGAAAGAGACACGGAAGCAATTACAGAAAGAGAACTGGATATGCTAACAAAGTGTGGCATAAAAAGAAATCAGAAGAGAACACATGGTGGGGAACGGAGAGAAAGTATGTAAGAGACAAAAGAAATCAGAAAACAGAGGAAATAGATGCTTATCAGATTATCAAAGTTGTCACATACCAAGGAGGAATCCGGGGAAGTCCTTCAAGCTGTGGAAGGTTGAATGCATGTTTTGAGACCTGCCTCACCTCCCCATCCCAAGCCTGAATCTCCTGTTTACGCGATGCAGAGTCAGCAGATAAGATGGCTTCAATGGCAGAAGTTACCTGAGAGGAACAGAACAGATTGAAAAGCAAACCAGACTCCTATAAATGAATATTATGAACAACAGGAAAAAGAGCTGCAGCTCTGTTAAGACCTGCAGTGGTTATGGTACTGCTGTCTTCTATTCCTTTCCCAATAGCTGAGCATAAGTGATTATAACTGAAGTTAGGGTGTAGAGGAATAGTGTAGATGAATGCAGCTTCCAAGACAATTCTCCCCAGCAAGTAAAATATTCCCCAAGCATGAGCCTAGACTTCATGAAGGGTGTAACAGGAATAAGGTTTTATTGATGCCACACTAGCGTTTATGGGAATCCTCCTGCAAGAGGACCTCCCACAGTAAACAAAGGAAATAACCAATCAGTGTTTACAGTAACACACTCCCTCTCTCTGCCTGGGAGATATTGAGATACGTTAAGGAATAACCCAATTATCTCCAGGCAGAGAGCACACAATTTCCCCAAAACCTAGAACACCCCTTTATACAACAGGTATCTCCACAAATTACATATCCCCTGATAACCCCGATATGGGGGAACAACATATAAAAAAAATATATATTTATTTTTTTAATTCTTTATTTTTGTTGTGCAGTTGGTTACATGTTATCGTCATACGCCACAACAGCGTGTTTGAAGATGTGTTTAGGTTTGACAGTGGCATGAGAGTTTGCATAATTTTATATAATTATAACAGGTTTAGCTAAACAGTAACATCGTTCGCATTTAGTGAGATGGTTCTCGTTTAACATTGCTAGGGTAGTTTTGTTAGTGTGGATGTGGTGTTGTGATGTGATTCGCTATGTAGCAGTAACTGGGTTGTGGGTGTTGTCTATACGGGTAGTGCTACTCTTGTATAGGCTATGCTGCAGGGAAAAACCAAGTAACTATGCTAAGGTTTGTCAACGGTTTAAGGTGGTATCACTACACAGTCTTGACGTTAATGTAAATAGTTGTGTTTTGAGTAATCTGTGGTACCTGTGAGAGTTGGTTTAGTCCGTACCCATATATGCTCGTTGTGTGGTCGTAAGGAAGATGAGCCCCTTGCCAGACATTTAGTACCAGTCCTGTGTGGGCTGGGTGTGTTCCCCCTGTGCTGTCTGTGTATGGGCTGTGTGCCTGAGAGTGACCCATATCGGGTGGGTGGTGGTACCTGATTAGCTTGCTGTGCTGTCCCTGTGGGCTGGAGCCTTCGAGGGTAATATGTGGGGGTGTGCTAACCGGCTGTTTGAATGGTAACATAGCCTTCATAAACGAGAGTTAAATTAAAATAGCAGTAAGGAAAATAAACAGGAAAAGCCAGATTGCATCACTTGGAGAAAACTTGGAGAAAATAGAGTTATAGATAACAGTAACGATTAATAACTGTACGTGAGAGGCAGGGTAGCGTTCCTTTTGTAAGCGGCTGGTGTGCCGTTTCCTACATCTCCTCCAGGAGCCACTGCGATCGCAAGTGTTGCTCAACAGTTCCAGTTATCCCCGATGGGCCCAAGGGTCTTGTGGAGAGGCATTGAGCATGTGGGTGTTCCCCTGAGTCCTCTGGAGCCAGAAATGCTCAGGCTGAGTCCAATGTTATCCCCTGGGGTTTCGGGTTGCCGTTGATGTGCGGTCGCAGTGCGTTAAGGGAGGTTGTGAGTCCCTGGTAATCAGGACGTGGTCACAACTTCTGCCTCCGCTTTTTTTCTCTGTGGCACAAATGGTGTTATCTTCGCTGGGTCCCAGCGTTGGGCCGTGGAGGAGGAGGTCCCCGGACGCCCTGGAGGAGTGAAGGAGTCCTCAGGCAAGAGAGTCGTGACTAGTGACTCCGCTCCCTGAAGGTCTGTTACTGTGTAGAACGCGTTGTTTCTCTGGACCTGCAGCGCCCTCGGCGTGCACCATTGGTAAGTTATGCCGCTTTGCCTCAGGAGTGCCGTGAAAGGTTGGAGGGATCGCCGCCATTGAAGAATGTCCCCGGATAGATCCGTGTAAAAGGTAAGGGCCACATTCTCGAAGGTGAATGGTGTTTTTCCTTTGAGGGTTGCGAGTACTGCTGCCTTGTCTGCGCCCGTGCGGAACTTCACTACCACATCTCGGGTTGCAGATACCAGGGCTCTTTGTGGCTTGGGGACTCGGAAGACCGCGTCAATTGAGGTATTTTTGGCTTGTTTCGGTGTCAGGATTACTCTGTCCCTCTGTCGGGATATCGTCGGGGACCCTTATTTTTACATTGTTGCGGCGTCTGAGATCTTCCAGGGCCGTGAATCATAGGTTAGTGGCCTCTTGTTGCTGTTTAAGGGTCTGTACCTCCGTCCGGAGCTCCAGTATGGCCTGGGCCTGTTTGTCTGATGAGGCCTCCAGTATTCCGATGCGGTTCACCATACCCGTCAGGTCCGTTCTTAGCTGGGCCATGTCGGCTTGCAACACTTTCTGCAGATGGCCCAGCATGGTTCGTAGTGTTTCCGTGGTAACCAGGTCGGGTAGCCCCTTTTTCGAGGTCGGCTGTGTTAATGGGGCAAACATTCCGCCCCATGTCGTCTGAGGAGTCAGTATATTCAGCAAGGTCTGCGGCCATTTTGGGCCCATGTGCTCCCTGCGCCTGTCGGAACAAGTCTCCGATATCTGGCCCGGTTTTGGGTTTATCTGGTCTCTGTTTCTTTGTCTTTCTCCCCATATCCTCTGTGGGTCAGTGGGGTATCTTTACTGTGCTTCGTATAGGCGTTATAACGGGTGTTTTAAGCAATTTGCACCGAGAGCCCATCTATGTGCGTCTATCTCGTTCGCTTGCTTGGCTCCGCCCCCCATATTCAAATTTCACCCAGATCGGTTCAGGGGTTCTCAAAAAGTATGGAAGTCATAATTTACCGACCACACACGAGGCTCCTGCCCAAAACAGTTCCACGAATTCAGCGCGTGCGGTCGGTCAATTCAGAAAATGGCATAAAAACGTATAAAGTCACGAATGGATCCTCCTGGCTCATGGTAGCGATTGCTCCTCTTGTTCGTATGAAGCAAACTACTGAATGGCGCTCTCCTGGCTGTTTAGTATGTTTCAGCGGTGGTTCGGGAAGTCCAGTGTCCGATTTTAGTTCCAGACACTCGACGACCAAGTCCCGCTGCCTCCTTTCGTGCAAACAAGATGGTCGCCATTTTCTGTTCCACGTGGCATTCAGCTATATGAACGATGGCCGCCCAGAGAGCGCTTAATAGACGGTTCTCTTTGAAGTTAATGAGCCAGGAGGGTGGTCGTGTTCGGTAGTTTTTAAACTGCCGAACCAATAAATCCAAAACAAACGAAATGTTGCAGAAATTCAAGAACACAGAAGAAAATGCCGAAACTAAGTCTATTTTCTTTACAAGCTCAATATACACTTCTCAGTTCATATTACCCACCCGATCCCTGACCATCTCTGGAAGCTCCAACAGCTCTTCTCGCTGAATCTCCAAGAACTCTGGTAGAATAACTAACTTCACCATCTCCTCATATTCACACTGATCCTCAGCCATGTCAAATCCACCCTCCATTCCTAGTGATTCGGTAGGGAAAAAAAGAGCACAGAGGTGAGTCAAGCACATGGTAGAGGAGACTAAAATCCACTCACTGATTTATACAAACTCCAGAAATGAGATACACACTTTATCAAGTGCCTACCTATTGCTAGACGTGTTGGCTTCTTGCGGGGAGGATCGCCACTAGAACTGGAGTCATCAGATTTCTGGAAATTACAAAAGTGACAAACATTTATTAGGATTTATCATATCACTTCTCTAACTTTTTTACAGATAGACTGTTCTCCAACCCACTCTCATCCAGGTCCACCAAACCATTCACCTCCAATCTTCCAACCCACTTAACTCCAGTAAATGGAGTATCTTCAGCTGGTCTTTCTCAATCAATAAGCAAAGCCCTGAACTGTCAGAATTAGATTATAGCAGAGAGCCTCTGGCTCTCCTAAAGGAGTTAAATGGCACCTCCCAGACCCCAAGTAAGTTGTCAAACTGTTAAATGGCATGAGTACTTACATTAGGGGAGGGGGTGCCAGGGCACTCCTGGCTACATAAGAATAGCTTGGAGAGTCCCTTTAATACAGCTGTGCAATAAATATTTCTAACACCACCAGAGTACTATTTAATTGGTATCGTTCAACCTTGCCACGTTACTTGTTAGGCAAATTTTACATTACATTATGTTTTAAGACATACTTCACAAAGCACACGCAACTGCTTTTCTGCCACCCCTCTCCTTATTCCTCTTCTAAAGATGCTTTATGCATTTGCATCTTTGTCTGCTATATATTGCTCTTTTTATGCAAAATAAAGCAAAATTATTCATACTGCTTGGAGTATTTTGTGAACTCCCAAATAAATATGAAATACTTTTTTTTTTTTAAGCTACAAAAGATGAGTAAATAATATTCTATTTCTTATTATGAGACAAAGATTTTTCTATTTTATTTCCATTTAAATAAATATAGTGGCTTTGCATACTTTACACTATAGATTCTTACTAATGTATGTACACATAATATATGTACACATAATGAGCATCTTTAATTTAGGTTGTTCTCCAAATACAAGTAATTAACCTATTTAACTGGTGACAGAGCACCTTGCAATAATTGTATCATTATCTATGTATTTATAATGGTATAACAAAATCAGTTCTGATACAACTGTTTAATCAGAAAAAGTATTATTCTACATATGACATCTCCATCTGGTTACAAAATTTAAAGATTATAACAACCAGAAAGTTTTTAAGTTTAAAAAAAATAAATCATGATTTTAACAGTCTTACTGACAAGTGATTTAAATCCAATTTATCCTGGCTCACACACATCAACATAATTCTGCAGTCAATGTATAAAAAGAGAATATATGGTGCATTGTTGACCGGTTGAATAAATGGACTAAGCAAATGTCTATTCACTACAGTTCTGCTATTTTTTGGGCATAAATTTGGAATTTCATTGTCAATTTTTCAAAGTTCCCAATTTAATAAATAAGAACATCAATTGACAATGTAGATTTATATTGGGTCCCATGTGACCACTTTCATTAATCACACAGGCAGAAATGGTGGTAAGCCGAACTGTTCCAAGGTCTTACAAACCCACTGGTGTTATGTACATCATTTCTCATCGTGCAAGAACATAATGACATGTAGAATCCCAACACAACTGTATGTGCAAGAGTCACTCAGAATCATACCGGTTTAGGGATTCGCTTGAAGTGAAGGAAGGCTCTCTGTCCGGTCTTGTTAAAGTAACGCTCTACAAATGGTCTTCCAAATCCCAGAAATGTGTTCATACAGATGTACAGACCACAGTCTGATTCCTACAGAACAAATACATAAATTAACTAATTTATTGTTCAGGGTCATAACTTAAAAAAAATAAACATAAAAAAAAAAAAATATATATATATATATATATATATACACACACACACACACACGCATACAAACTAACAAAGGCAACACTGTTAAATATTTTGACAAGTAATTTTCTAAGCTCAGAAACAGCAGTGTATGCACAAATACTACAGTGTTTAATACAGATGAAGAACAGGGAGGGGGAAGACGAGAGGTGGACATATTAGAAGGCTGTACAGTATGCATAGCTGGATATAAAGAATACATAGATAAGCATGCAACAAGGGGGAGGTCCTTTAGATGTGTAGATGAGAAGGGAATAAATGATGTGTGTGAAGATGAGGGGGTGGGTTTGTAGGTGATACTTTGATGTTGATGTCTGCAGGTCAACAGAGAGTGAGAAGTTTCTTAAAGAGGTTATTTAGGCAAGTATGTGTCACAGGTAGAATAGTCTAAAGGTGGGAATATGCTATGCATTGTTACGATAAGCAAAATATTCAATTTTTGATAGCCAAGAAGGACGTTTTTAGGTAGCCGTGTAGATACGGATTAGAGGTTCTATAGAAGGCTTAGTATAGCACTGTGTACTAAAAAAAAACAAAGAAAAAGTCCAATAATAGGGCGGGTGCTGAAAGACAGTTTATGAAAGTGATGTTGATTGTTCTATTAAAGATAGGTAACTGTTTAGTAGAGTTCCTCATCCTGCTGTTTTCCTGGGGGCCCATCACATGTTCATGCTGTTGGATAGAACATGAAAAATACTGTCCTGCTTTATGCAATATTTATTTTCTACAGGAGGGAAAGCATCCATAATAAATATAAATTATTTGCTCCCTGCAGCATATAAGCACTATATTCTGAATGGCAGCACATTTTATGTGCAGCATATCAGCATAAAGAATGTGTACAGGAAACTGTGGATATAAAAGAACAGACGTTCTATGCATGCTTACAGAGACATGTCTTAATGTTACTCACAACAGCAAGCCAAAAACATATTTACCAGTGGTGAATTTCTACTTGCCATGGCTAATTTTCACTTGCCAATACCTTGTAGAAATTGAGCCATGCTTATAGGAACCGTGACATGATGCATTGGGTTAGTATTAGAAACGAAGATTCTATTTGTGGATAATTTAAGACGTGGCTGCAAAGTGGTTGTTTTTGTGAAAACATTATGGGTCTTTTTTTGGAAACCATATTTATGTAAATAATAAAAAGGGACAAATTAATGTAAAACTATTTCCATCTAATAATCTCCATAATAATGATTAAGCTAATGAAACAAGAGGTTAGAGAGCAAGTATTATATCTGGCTTTGAGATATGGAGGACTGCGCCAATGTGTTCTATAGATGACTGTATGAGGACTCACATTTGCTCCTGACCCTACACATATAGCCACATTTGTGTATTGGTTATGTGTAGGGGCATGATCTCTGAGCGTCTGTATACAAAAGTGAGTCCCCTACAAATGGTTCAATAGGTACATCACCTCCTATAGGTAACTATGGGGGAATGTTTTGTAGCTGGATATATGGAAGGGTTAGACTACGAAGACTATTTTCTATAATTATGTGATGGGGAAGTGAGAAATGACTGGTTGACTTAGACGAGTTGTCAATTTCAAGAGCTGGATGTTTCTACAAGCAGCAACATGATAGCTGGACGTTTTACAAGTCTGTGCATTAGGTAAGTTGTGGGGATTTCCATAGGTGGCTGAATACAAATAGGATGGTTGAGATCTTATATAGTGACCATATGAAGAGGAAGTCTGAGGTTCTTGAGGAGAGGTGAAGGGGTCTGTAAATGGCACTAAAACAAGAAGAGTTGAAGCGTTTTTAAGTGGCTTTATAATAAAAATGATTCAGAAATATAAGTGCCTGTATAAAAGGAGGGTGGGAGAGTTTAGAAGTGACTGTACGATGAGGGAGTCTTTCTAAGTTCCAGTATTACCAGGAGGGCTGTGCCAACATAAAGGGACAGGAGGACCTCTGTGAGTGTGAGTAAAGGGGGAAGAGAAGAGCTGGGTTATGTCTCAGTATAAATGAGTGCTGGGTGTGTCTATAGGTGCCAAAATTAAGAGGGGGCTGAGGGTTTTTAATAATTATGCATTGGGGTCTCTATAACTGCCAGTATGAAGAGGTATCGGGGGACTCTATGATGGCCCGTATAAGGTGGGTGTTGGGGTCTCTGTACAGCCAGTATAGGGGGTGGGGGAGGCTGTAATAGATATTTAGGGTGTAAGGCCAGTATGATGGGGTATTGGGGCTCTTTACAATTGCCAGTATGAAAAGAGGTGCTGGGGGTCTCTGTACAGCCAGTATGGGGGCAGCAATAAATATATTAGGTGTACAGTCACTATGGGGAGGGCTGTAATAAATATATTAGGTGAACGGTCACTATGGGGAGGGCTGTAATAAATATATTAGGTGTACGGTCACTATGGGGAGGGCTGTAATAAATATATTAGGTGTACGGTCACTATGGGGAGGGCTGTAATAAATATATTAGGTGTAGGGTCACTATTGGGGGGCTGTAATAAATATATTAGGTGTAGGTTCACTATGGGGGGCTGTAATAAATATATTAGGTGCACGGTCACTATGGGGGGCAGCAATAAATAGATTAGGTGTACGGTCACTATGGGGGGGAGGCTGTAATAAATATATTAGGGGTACGGTCACAATAGGGAGGCTGTAATAAATATATTAGGGGTACGGTCACTATGGGGGCTGTAATAAATATTTTAGGTGTACGGTCATAATGGGGGGGGGGCTGTAATAAATATATTAGGGGTACGGTCACTATGGGGGGGGGCTGTAATAAATATATTAGGTGTACGGTCACTATGGGGGGCTGTAATAAATATATTAGGTGTACAGTCACTATGGGGGGCTGTAATAAATATATTAGGTGTAGGGTCACTATGGGGGGGCTGTAATAGATATATTAGGGGGGCTGTAATAGATATATTAGGGGGGGCTGTAATAGATATATTAGGGGGGGCTGTAATAGATATATTAGGGGGGGCTGTAATAGATATATTAGGGGGGGCTGTAATAGATATATTAGGGGGGGCTGTAATAGATATATTAGGGGGGGCTGTAATAGATATATTAGGGGGGGCTGTAATAGATATATTAGGGGGGGCTGTAATAGATATATTAGGGGGGGCTGTAATAGATATATTAGGGGGGGCTGTAATAGATATATTAGGGGGGGCTGTAATAGATATATTAGGGGGGGCTGTAATAGATATATTAGGGGGGGCTGTAATAGATATATTAGGGGGGGCTGTAATAGATATATTAGGGGGGGCTGTAATAGATATATTAGGGGGGGCTGTAATAGATATATTAGGGGGGGCTGTAATAGATATATTAGGGGGGGCTGTAATAGATATATTAGGGGGGGCTGTAATAGATATATTAGGGGGGGGGGCTGTAATAGATATATTAGGGGGGGGCTGTAATAGATATATTAGGGGGGCTGTAATAGATATATTAGGGGGGGGCTGTAATAGATATATTGGGGGGGGCTGTAATAGATATATTAGGGGGGGCTGTAATAGATATATTAGGGGGGGCTGTAATAGATATATTAGGGGGGGCTGTAATAGATATATTAGGGGGGGGCTGTAATAGATATATTGGGGGGGGGGCTGTAATAGATATATTGGGGGGGCTGTAATAGATATATTAGGGGGGCTGTAATAGATATATTAGGGGGGGCTGTAATAGATATATACCGGTGTGTGGAAGGAGAAGGCGCACTCATCCTTGTGCACTCGGTCTCCAGCCCGGGGGACCCGGATAGTCGGCAGCACAGACAGTAGCGCATCCTTCATGTCAGCCATGACTCCGGCTCAAGCAATACTCCGTTTCCGCTTCCGGTGCCTGTCTGTCTGTCCGCCGCTCCCCAGTCTCCGGGGTGACAGACCGAGCAGGGAGGAGGCAGGGCGCATGCGCAGTCCGCACGCCGGGTCACGTGCTGAGCCTTGCCTCACTGGCGGCCATGTTTAGTGAGGGCAGCACACACCCAGACACTCATCATTTCATCAAACCATTGTAGTTATATCACTTTATAAGGAGTTAGTTACTCAAGTCAGAATTCAGGGTGAGTAGCTGAACTGAAAGCAGAGCTGACAGAGAATTTTAACAGCTTGGTTATTTTCACATTTGAAATTCACAGGGTCACTGAGCAATACTGTGGGGAGCATGTCTCAGTCAATGAATGGCAAAACCAGACTAGCCCACCAGGATACCAGGAAAATTTCAGGTGGGCCGGCATACCTTTGGGCCAGTGCACAGCCGCCTATGGCACACCAGCCCAGGGGGCGCAATCGCCTGGTGATTGTCAGGAGGCAAATCGCTCCCCTCCTGCCGGTCACTGCATGCAGCATGGCCGAGCTGCCTACCGCTCCGGTGGAGGAGCTTCTATTCTTTTACCCGGCCTGACAGGAGATGCTCTAATGCCTTGTTTCCACTGAGCGGATCGGTTCGGTACGGTTCGCTATTTTGGGTGTTTCCATTATGAAAGTGGTCCATACAAGCGAACCGTACCGATCCATTCAGGGTCCTGCTTCAGATGTAGGGCCATAGGAAATGGAACGGTTCGGTTAGGGTGGAGCTACTATACAATCTATTGATTGGTGGACAGGAAGAGCATTTTTTCTAAACCCCGCATGGCCCTGAAAGGTCTGACTTGCAGTGGAAACGCTCACCAGAATGGGCTGGTCCATTCTAAACCTTCCAAACTGTACCGACCCGAACCGATCCGCTCAGTGGAAACGAGGCATTAGTGAACACCGAACTGCTTCCTGTCCGGTGGGGGAGAAGAACAGAAGCTCTTCCACTGCAGTCTGTGGCTCGGTCATGCTACCATAAGGTAGAGGGAGGGAGATAATGAGACACATGAAGGGGCTGGGGGTTTCAACGACACATGGAGGAGCTGAGGTGGGGGAAGATATAAATGGAGGGGGTGGGGAAGTGAGACACATAGAGGGTCTGTGGGCGGTGGGGGGGGATGGGACACATGGAGTGGCTGGGGAGGAATAGTCATGGAAGAGCTGTAAGTGGGGATAAAACACATGGAGGGGGGTGGGACATGTGAAGGGGCTGGGAGTAAAATTAGACACATGGGGGTGATGAGTCACATGAGGGGAATGAGATACATGGAGGGGCTGGGTGGTGAATAAGACACATAGAGGGGCTGTGGGGGAATGGGACACATGGAGGAGCCGGAGAGGAGAAAAAACCACACAGAGGTGCTGGAGGGGAAAAAGAAACACACATAGGGGCTGTTGAAGGTAAACAAGAAACACTCAGAGGGGCTGGGGAATTGAAGAAAAAGACAAAGGGGCTGGTGCACATGAAAAGAACTTGGGGGAGATAGAGATATACAGAGGGGTTGGAGAATGGGGGAAAACACATTAAGGGTTTCCACGCTCTGCATGGAGGCACTGAACTCTGCCCTTGGAGATGGATTGATTAAATGAGGAGATGCTGATTGTTGTGGCATGGCGAAGCATTTTGCCACACATACACAATAGCCTCCCATTGCTTTCCTATGGGAAAGCATTGGATTGGCTGAGATCAAGTTTGATGATCTCATCCAAGTTGAAGAACACACTCACAGGACTTCAAAGTAAACAAGATAACGTCAGTTTTTTTCAGCTGTGCAACAGCATATATTCACCATTTCAGTCCCATTACCAAACCTTTCTTAATATGTCAAGGTAGTTGGACTAAAACATTGAGTATATGCAAACGTGCACATCTGCTTAAAATACATTTGCTCGTTTATATATATTGAAGCCCTATGAGTGCTTTTCTTTACGTTAGAGTAATAGTTTTTAATTTTAAGTTATCTTTTTAGCCTCTATATCTGCACATTATGCTAACACAACGCATTATTCTGCTGGTGTAAATGTTTTCCACCGGCATTTCATTCCCAATCCTGCCTTGATTAATGGAATCATATAGGGCAGCAGCAGGACATGGTGAGACAAGAGACTTGGTTTGTCATGTCCACCACTAGTGCCGTAGCATACCTCCCATGTGTCCCTATTTAGAAGGGCCAGTCCCATTTTGGGGCCTAAATGCCTCTTTTCTAGGAGCTCCATATTGTTGGTGTGTCTGTGCGTATAACAGAGCTCCATGTCAATAATATTCCCACAATAAATGTGTTTAGAAATCAGTCTGTGTAAATACAATACATTGTTCTTGTTCTAAATTTTAGTTGGATAAATTGGTATTAGTATGTCGCCTAATATTACTCAGAAGAGCCTCCCCCTTTCCCCACCACAACTCACACCCTTAAAATTAAAGGTTTACTCGATCCACTGTTTCTCCTTGATTTAGAGTAATTCGCACTTGTGTGCCAGGGACTAGTTACACCCACGTCACATGTTACTTAGGTAGACAAGGACTATGTTCCGGGCTGCCTAATATCAATTGTGTGCATATTTCATGTCTTCCGTTAGTGTGCACTGTGGATATCCAGCATCATGTAAGCGTACATGCTTTCCTATGGGGAATGTACTAATGCGAGCACGTCCTGCAGAGATTGCATGATCGCTTTTTGGAATCTCAATGCTCAGCATGGTGATGCTGAAACCCATAGATAGGTGATTGCCACACATGTGCACGAGCCCCCAATGCTTCCCTGTGAGGAAGCATTGGTTCGGCTTAGATCATTAGTATTGATGATCTCAGCAAGAAGAGGCGCGGCAGCAGCGGTGAGACCTGCACCAGGGAAAATACGGTAAGTAATTCTATTTATTTAATAATGTTTTGAGTACCAGAAATCTAAGTAACTAGTATAACAGTCTTGCGTTCAGAATACGTTTGTACTCCTAACGCTACAGTCTTACGTAAACATACTGAATAATTATTGGGGGTTTATTCACAAAACTCCGTAGCAAAATAAAATTTGAATTACGAAATTGAGGCAAACGTTGTTAAGAGGGTTGAGACTATAGATGCTTGGGAAAATTTTCCAGATCAACTACTTTATCCTTAATTTTTCCATTTAATTCATTACAAATGGAAGTTTAGGGAACAACAGAATCATGTACATCCATTATGGATTATTATCCCAGTCCTAACATGTTTATATATATATATATATATATATATATAGACAATGAACCTGAGAAATGGCAGTCAAACACACATAACACAAAGGTAGCGATTACTTAGGGACTGAATTTAATCACATCAGAACCAGGACAATAGATAGAAAGGGTTAACTACTCCACTGAGCTCCAACAAGATGGCGGGCAGCTTGCCAGCCACGCCTCTTTACTGACTCAAAAGTGATTGACGTGACATTCAGCTAATAGAGTTTGGCCTTCCTCCTATGTGATTGCTTATTGGTCCGCTCGGAGTAAATACACCAATTGTGGCCGAGCTCTTCGTCTGGAGTCGGTGCCCTGCCATTGGTGAGTTGAGAAGGGGGCGGTGTGAACGTGACCAATAGTTGGTGCCGTGGCGTGTGATTGGCTGAGGCGCGCAGTTTGAATGTAGCTAGAGCTGCAGATTCAGAGAGGAGGAGGCTGAGCAAGGTACAGGCTGTGTCCAGGAACAAACTGTATCACTGCCGGTCAGGAGGGACTGCTGTCTAGGTATGTGGGGAGAGGGTCAATGTCTGGGTATGTGGGTGCTGGCAGTAGGTGGGGGGGAGGGTTAATGTCTGGGTATGTGGGTGCTGGCAGTAGGTGGGGGGGAGGGTTAATGTCTGGGTATGTGGGTGCTGGCAGTAGGTGGGGGGAGGGTTAATGTCTGGGTATGTGGGTGCAGGGGGGGGGAGGGTTAATGTCTGGGTATGTGGGTGCAGGAGGGGGGGAGAGGGTTAATGTCTGGGTATGTGGGTGCAGGAGGGGGGGGAGAGGGTTAATGTCTGGGTATGTGGGTGCAGGAGGGGGGGGAGAGGGTTAATGTCTGGGTATGTGGGTGCGGGGGGGGGAGAGGGTTAATGTCTGGGTATGTGGGTGCAGGGGGGGGGAGAGGGTTAATGTCTGGGTATGTGGGTGCAGGAGGGGGGAGGGTTAATGTCTGGGTATGTGGGTGCAGGAGGGGGGAGGGTTAATGTCTGGGTATGTGGGTGCAGGAGGGGGGGAGAGGGTTAATGTCTGGGTATGTGGGTGCAGGAGGGGGGGGAGAGGGTTAATGTCTGGGTATGTGGGTGCAGGAGGGGGGGAGAGGGTTAATGTCTGGGTATGTGGGTGCAGGAGGGGGGGGAGAGGGTTAATGTCTGGGTATGTGGGTGCAGGAGGGGGGGGAGAGGGTTAATGTCTGGGTATGTGGGTGCAGGAGGGGGGGAGAGGGTTAATGTCTGGGTATGTGGGTGCAGGAGGGGGGGAGAGGGTTAATGTCTGGGTATGTGGGTGCAGGAGGTGGGGGGAGAGGGTCAATGTCTGGGTCTGTGGGTGCAGGCAGGAGGTGGGGGGGAGAGGGTCAATGTCTGGGTCTGTGGGTGCAGGCAGGAGGTGGGGGGGAGAGGGTCAATGTCTGGGTCTGTGGGTGCAGGCAGGAGGTGGGGGGGAGGGTCAATGTCTGGGTCTGTGGGTGCAGGCAGGAGGTGGGGGGGAGAGGGTCATGTCTGGGTCTGTGGGTGCAGGCAGGAGGTGGGGGGGAGAGGGTCAATGTCTGGGTCTGTGGGTGCAGGCAGGAGGTGGGGGGGAGAGGGTCAATGTCTGGGTCTGTGGGTGCAGGCAGGAGGTGGGGGGGAGAGGGTCAATGTCTGGGTCTGTGGGTGCAGGCAGGAGGTGGGGGGGAGAGGGTCAATGTCTGGGTCTGTGGGTGCAGGCAGGAGGTGGGGGGGAGAGGGTCAATGTCTGGGTCTGTGGGTGCAGGCAGGAGGTGGGGGGGAGAGGGTCAATGTCTGGGTCTGTGGGTGCAGGCAGGAGGTGGGGGGCAGAGGGTCAATGTCTGGGTCTGTGGGTGCAGGCAGGAGGTGGGGGGCAGAGGGTCAATGTCTGGGTCTGTGGGTGCAGGCAGGAGGTGGGGGGGAGAGGGTCAATGTCTGGGTCTGTGGGTGCAGGCAGGAGGTGGGGGGGAGAGGGTCAATGTCTGGGTCTGTGGGTGCAGGCAGGAGGTGGGGGGGAGAGGGTCAATGTCTGGGTCTGTGGGTGCAGGCAGGAGGTGGGGGGGAGAGGATCTGTGGGTGCAGGCAGGAGGTGGGGGGGAGAGGATCTGTGGGTGCAGGCAGGAGGTGGGGGGGAGAGGGTCTGTGGGTGCAGGAGGTGGGGGGGAGAGGGTCAATGTCTGGGTCTGTGGGTGCAGGTTTGGGAGAGGGTCAATGTCTGGGTCTGTGGGTGCAGGCAGGAGGTGGGGAGAGGGTTAATGTCTAGGTGTGTGGTTAAATGCTGGTGCCAGTTGCGGGCTATGTTAATGCAAAGAATAGGTAGTAAGGTTTGGAAAGGTGTTGAGGTAGAGAGTAGGTGCATGAAGGGGTTACATGCAGGCTTTCAGGTATTGCTGAACAGACAAAGAAAAAGAAAAGTCAACCTAAACCATGTAGAGCCTAACAAAGCTAGCACTACTGGTACAGGGAGACTAATCCAGTACCTAATGGAGACTCCAGCAGGCTCCAGGGGCTTAACCCCAGGTTATATATAGAAAGAAAAAATTAAAAACACAGAATGATACAGCCACACAAAAGACGGGTGTATCTGACTGCGTTAGTCTGGAAAAAAATAAAGTAGTCACACAAACATAAATAGATAAAGTAATTTTAATTTCCTTGTAACGATAAATAGGCAACGTCTATCCCAAATACCCTAATGTGGAATCTAGGTATATAGCATAGGACACCAAGAATGAGCTTTAATAAATAGTGCTCAAGATGTTTTCTAGCAAAACCAATACCTCAATGTCAATAGGGTAAGCAATAGATATAGGGGTGTAAATCCTCAGAGAAATATAGGTATAAAATATCAGAAAAATGTAGTAAATGGGAGGATATAGATATCGTGGAGCTTAGAATGCCCACGGCATATCTATAGACAGGACAGGTTAGTATACATGTATATGCAGAGAAAAAGTAGCATAAAGGTTGCAAAGCTAACTAAGTAGCAGTCCAAATGGCAACAAAATATAAATAAGATTGCTACATCTACTTAACCAGCTAAATAGTGGTAAATAGAACAAATTAGTATGTACATGCAAACAAGAAGTATCAAAAAGGTTGCAAAGATAGAACTGTGTAGCAGTCTAAATGGCAACGCAGTATAAATGCACTTGCTCCATCTACTAACCAACTGAATAGTGGTAACACAAAGAAAAAAGCAAAAATAATCCTATCTATTTAAAACATAAGTGAGTGTCCTCAAACCATTTCTGTGTAGTGAAAAGAGTGAGCAAACAGTGATGTCCAGGAGACTGGACAGTAAACACGCCTGACGTGATATAACTAGATTCCACATTAGGGTATTTGGGATAGATGTTGCCTATCTATTTATCGTTACAAGGAGATTAAGATTACTTTATCTATTTATGTTTGTGTGACTACTTTATTTTTTTTTCCAGACTAACGCAGTCAGTCAGATACACCCGTCTTTTGTGCGGCTGTATCATTCTGTGTTTTTCATTTTTTCATTCTGGGTATTGCTGAACTACAACTCCCATTGATCCTCTGTCCATCTATTGCATTCAAGGAATTCTGGAAGTTGTAGGCCACCAGCAAGGTGAAGGGGGAGATTCAGAGCCTTGTGTTAGAAGCTGGTATGGTTGTGTTAGAAGCTGGTATGGTTGTGTTAGAAGCTGGTTTGGTGTTGTGCTTGTTGGGGTTGTGGAAATGGCTTATTGTCTGGGTATGTGGGCATGGCATAAATTGTGGTGTGTTATTTCTGATAGGAACTGGTCTGTGCCACAGTAGTACTTGCAGCTGATAATATGGGATCCTCAGAGTCCAAAGTGCAAGTGACCCCATTACGCCCCCTTCGCAATCGTCACTTGTGTAATGTGACCGATCCTCGCTCCCCGACAGCTGGGATACCAAGGACACCAATTGAGGTTTGTATCCTGCATTGTGGCTTGATTTGATGTTTGGTTGTTAAAATGTATGTGGGGTTTTGTTTTGTGGGTTTTTTCAGCTTCCCACCATGTTTGACATTTTTGTATTCCTGTTTGATAGATGTGCTGCTGTGCTATATTTTATTTAGCTAGTTTAACTGTAGTTTTCTAATTTTCAAGTTCTGTAAACTGCTTTCTTATGTAGGTTGGAGATTCACCACGAACCACCCCAAAGTTGGCCCAGGAGGAAGAGAGCCAGGAAGAGCCAATCACGGTTTCTGATCCACGCTCCCCAACCCATGGAATAACCCGCACTCCCCTGAGACCACTTTTACATGGTGTGTGTAATTATTTTTTTTGATGTGCATAGGAATATCATACAATCCTGCAATGGCAGAGATGACAAATCATACCAATTGTAATAATTTAGAGGCATTTGAGATAACTGCACAACTCTTGTATGTAACGAAAGATATAGGTTAAGCAGACATGTCGAGAGTAGACTCGGTCACTGAGCTTGCACTTAACATAAGGAAGTTACCTTGACATGGTGATAAAGTTAATGGCTTTTGATGTAAAGTATGTTTAGAAGAGTTATAGAAAAACAGGCTAATGCATATTAATCTGATCCTTTAACTGCATGAGACTGGCTAGACCGTATGAAGACATATATACACTGCATAATGGGCAAAGTGTGCAAGGCATGACTAAAGGAATCCTATCGTAGGTTGAGGGGAATATGAGACTGAGGTGGAATGTCTCTTGAAGCGGATTCTGTTGATACAGGATACTGTGTGAAGGGGCCTGTTGAGTGCTCACTGTCTAGCCTATTCTCCGCATTGTCCCACATGTTGTCACCTGGCCATGTGTCAAAAGCGTTCTTGTGGAGGGGTTATCACACTTAGATGGACATAAGTAGAGGTACACCGATGGGTGCATCTGTGTCTTCATTAGAAGGTGGCCGGACGGCAGGTGTGTAGTACCCCGCTTCTTTGATACGGGTGGTGTGGGACTGGCTCCGAACAGACCTCCTCTGGCTGCTTTGTTTCTTCAAAAGCCTTTTCCGGTTAGGCCCCTTCTGGCGAGTACCTCCGCTCGGGGCACGGGGAGCATTCGGTCGAGCATGCAGAGCTAAAGTGAGACTCCACGGTTTGGACGTGTCAGGATGCTGGTGGTGAGGCGACGGTGGGTCAGGGAGTTGTGCCACTCTATTGTGTGCTGACACCCGCCATTGCCATCTAACCCGTTGCCAGAAGGCTTCAAACAGCTTGTCGAGTCGGTGCAGGAGAGCATGTGGCATCTGCCATCTTGGTGAGGCCTAGACATACAGCATCGTCTTAACTTAAACGTTTCCTGGGTCATAACAATGCCAGCGGTTGATGTAAAATTTTATTTTATACGTTGTTGCTGGTAAAATCATGTGACATGTCTACTTTTTGCTCGTCTTAAACACTTAAGCTTGATTTTTTTTTTTTTTTTTTTTGATTTTTTTATTTATGGCAGGAGGACTTGGCGGTGATAAGAGTTTTTCATATAGTAATTGGCCCAACGAGGACTCAATTTAAGTTTTTATAGCAGTCTAGTCAAAATGATTTTCAAACTAATCAAAATATTTAAAAAAAAAAAAAGTTTATCAACACCCACATGTTTGGTGTTTATGCTAGGGGGTATTTAGGGAAAAGCCTTAATGCTCGCTGTTCTTATTTGCCCTGTTTTGAGAATATAATACAAATGTTTCAAATGGATAACAAGAAATGTTAATTTCCTCCTGATGTTCTTAGCAGAGTAATCTGTTGGTGCAGTGTAACCTCCTGTTTTTTTTTTTTTTGTTTGTTTTTTTCTTAAACTAGCTGAAAATGTTATTCACAAAATATAGACTCTTAGAAGCCATTGGCACTTAACATGAGGGTTCCTGGGAGCCTTCATCCTCCTGTAGCAAATGAATTGGGACAAAACTGATGTCACTAAAGGTTAAGTTCCTGTTCCTTGTTAGCAATATCAGAGAAAATATGTAGTACTGAGATCACTAATGTACCTAAGAAGACTATCCACTTATTAAAATAGCCTTATCCCATTAGGCTTCTGTTACTTCTCCTTTTCTCTATTAAGATACCTTGAATCTGTTGGCGAAGCAACTGAGTGAGGTGTTTGTAGTGGAGGATTCTGGGACTGAAGTTAGCCCTTCACTGGATACCGATCTTCCATCTGAGACACAAGATGAACAAATGCCTACTGATCTGGAGGGTGCCATTCAGGAGACCCAGGAGGAACTGGTTGACGGTCCAGCTGTGGAGCACGTGGCAGAACCACAGCCTGCCCCAGTAGAGGAGCAACCACAGAAACCCAGAGGCAAATCTCCACATGCTTCAGGTGAGAATTCTACTATACGTGTGAGGAATGGTCCCGGAGACCCAGGTTTCAGGTGATATTTGTGCCTTGCATTTCAATCTGTGCTAAATCGCAATGCTCTGCTTCTCGTACGACACCAGGAGCGCCATTAAATGTTTCCTTTTCATCTCTTTTCCAGCTGCAAAAAATGTCAGACAGCGTCCCAGGAAAGCCCTGCATACGTCTGCAACTGGTCGATCTCCATTTAAAATATTACAGGAGGACAACTCGCCCAACACTACTGCTCAACACAGACAGGTAACTGGTCTGGTTAGGAAATTACCATGGACAATGAATTGGCAAAGTGTTCAAAAAAGGTCTTCTCTTGCAGCCCTATATAACATTTGCTACATAGAGAGCCCTACGTAAATATTTAGATACATTTCAAATCCATAGCACCTAATATTTATATACAGTATGTAGGGGAAGAGGGTTCCTTCATAGAAGCCTTTGTGACATATTTAGGGAGATGTCCATGCTTGTGTATAGTTTAAGGGGGGCAGCAGTAGCATGCCATGGGGTTATGTGGGAAGGTATTCTGTGACCTTTTTCTTTTCCCTCCAATCCAGGTTAAGAAACTCTCCATGCAGCAGAATGAGCAATCCCCATCACTCAGAGCTTTAAAGATCTCGCACAACAGCTGGGAAATGACCCAAAACAAAGAAAATGCTCAGTATGGGCATAGTGAGGGCTGAGAGGACCGGGTGCAGCATCTTTGTATGTAAATGTAATTACAGATTGTGCTGCTGTGTATATAAATATCGTGCACTACACATGTAAATACTTCAGCTACTGTGTGTCAATTTCCATGTTTTGGACAATAAATAAATTGGATTTTACAGCCTGTTCTATATCCTTCTGACTGCTAGGGATCCTGACTTGTACATGGAATCCATCCTTTTATAGAAGTATAATAAAATGACAGAGGCCAAGCTATGTGTCTGACGTGTAAGGCCTGAATGTAGGTTCCGTGTTGACTACTACCTCAGGGGCAATCTGTACCATTTTAAGCCCCTATGCATTCAGTCTTTGTACTGTACCCTCTCCCATCTCTCAAGCCTTTCATTTATCTAAGGCCAAATATTAAAGGGAATCTCCAGTGCCAGGAACCCCCCCCATCCTTATTTTTGTTGGTGTAAGGCATATGTTTAAATTTGGGGTGTAGTTTGCAGGTTCCTCTTGTAAAATGCAGAAATTTGAGGTTTACAGCAAATATCCTAGTTAATATTACAACACTAGTGGTTGAAAATCTGCATATATTTGATCAATTTCTGATGGTTTCCTATTCCCCCACTTCTGATCAGCTGATGCCAGTGCTCACTCCAATCTGCTATGGCAGCTGGTGAAGTTTTTCTTCTGTGCAAAATTCATGTTTATTCTTGGACTGTGTCATTGTTAATCTTTTGCTTCCACTAAGAAGCTGATGTTAAAAAGGGTGCTTCTTAAAGACTGATGATAGATTATCCCAAGGCTACCCTGCATGCACCGGTTCTTACATCCACTAGTGCTTTTGTGGCGAAAAGTTTTGAATGATATCTACTTGCCAATTTCTAGGTAACTGAAATTATAAGAATGGAAGATGGTGCCCGTGGTTCAGCATCCCTAACTGAATTGGGTGCTTTAATTTGTGTCTTCACATCTTGCATACTACTCTTTAATCAAGAGGGATGGTAACTAATGGTTTACTACCATTGGGTCTGTCACAAACCACCTCTACCAATTTAAGGATCCCTCCTGTTAGCCTCTTTTGACTCCTGGACCAGCACGATTTTTACCTTTTTCAAGTAACCAGGTCTTAACATAATTTTTTTTTTTTTTTTTTTTTGTGCCAATGGTCTTTCTCAGATGGCAGCAAACGAAAATTTCATAGTGTTGTTCCTGAGTATTTATGGCAAATCACATGCTTCCAGTGCACCCTTGTTGACTCTTGCAATTGTGCAACAGTCAACACAGGATCCATGACGCACCGCTCCTGGAAGTGACGAGATGCTGGAAGGTGGGGACTACAGGTTGATAGGCTGCAGAGCTTGACTAAACTCCACCCTTTATCAACCTTCAGGCTATACATAAGGAAGATGGAATGCCCTTTTTCTTTATGTATAACTTTGAAAAGAAAAATCGACATTTGTAAGGTCAGTCTGCTGCAAGTATGTTTGAACTGAGATAGGTAATTCATGTTTTAAGACCATAAATGGCCAAGATGGAGTACTTTCTCAGTTTCTGGCTATTTAACCTAAAATAAGTCCTCCATTTAGTGGCTAAACCCCAGTCTCTCTGCAATACACCCGAAGAATTCCTTCTGCTGTGACCTAAAATAGATTTTATTATACTCTTCTATAAAACACAACATATTTAAAAAGTGACAGAAAAAGGAAAATTTCAGTAAAATAAATTACATTTACACACAGCTGTCCGTGATTAACTCCACTCTGAGCAGCAGAATGGAGAATTGTTCAAGCATTGAAGAGGTTAATAGGAAGAATTGCCCTACGTGGTGCGAGGGAAGTGATTTAAAGGGAGTGATGGATTGTTTGAAGATCAGCAGTGTATTAAAACAATGCTCTGCAGGTCATGGGCTGTTTGTGCGATACTCTGCAAATGACTGAATTTGAGAAAGGAAGGAGTGAATCAGAGGCGATGGAACTTTAGGGCAATAAAGTTCATGAGGGAAATAAGAATTATCGGACAGTGAGAGGGGAATGTGGTGTAAATAAGGAGATCAAAGATCGGGGTGGGGTAAATCATGAGAAAAGGGGTTTGGGGAACAGACATGGGAATACAATTCTTTTTAAGAAAGACATGACATAGGAGGTAAATAAGGTGCTGTTATTAGAGGGCTATGGGGACACAGTTATTTATGATGAGATGAAATTGAGTAGGGGGGCTTTGTGGTATGTAGAGGTAATTTTAGTGGGTGAGGAGAGCAGAGGGTCAGTAATGGGAAAACCAGGGTCAGCATTTTGAAGAGGTGGGATAAATGGATCTATATCAGGGTGGGAGGGGGTATAAAGTGTATGCTGAGCGCCACGCGGCCTGGTGAAAACTCAATTCCAGATCTTAAGGAAACTGTCCCATGATCCTGTTGCTACGGCCATTCCATCCGAGGTGACCCCGAGGCAACTGACACGATTATCATGGCCGGATAGGACACCTGTAGAGAGAGCACTCTGTTAATAATCTATTTCTCCAACAGAGGAAGTAGAAATATCCAAATTCCCAGTTATCACCTAAGCCGATCACATGAATATGGCTAGAATTGACCTGTTGACTGGGAAAAGGGCTAGAACTCACCCACACGCTCGCCCTTTAGCAAGTCCCAAATGTTGCAGTTGAAGTCATCATACCCGGCAAGAAGCAGGCGACCGCTGCGTGAAAATGCCACTGAGGTGATACCACAAATGATGCTATCCTGAGAGTACACACTGAGCTCCTGATCTGCACGCAGGTCAAAGAGGCGACACGTGGCGTCGTCGGACCCTGTGCATATAGCCTGACCGCTGGGGAAGAACTGAAGAGAGGCTAGTATTACTAAATATGGCCTCGATTTTATATTTTTTGGATAAACTTTTAAAATAATTATTTAATCATTTTGGATACATTTAAAAACATTTTTGAAAATAATAAGCATTACACAATGCACCCAAAGCACGGCATTCAGCACTTTTTCCCAGCACCTCTTTGACACTTGTAATAATTGTGGTTATTATAATGATTACTTTAATTGTTTCAGGGTTCCGATAACGCACAGCCAACATTTTGTGGTTTATGCACTGAAATCTGAATTGCACAATTTAAGCTAAAACAAACCAAGGTTTGGCTTTAAGAATTTTTTTCATATCAGCACTTTTTCTGTTTTATTGTGGGTTCATTTAAGCACTTTTGAACACAATTTAGCAATTTAAATTGACTACAATTCAATATTTAGTGATTGCATATATTTAATAGGAATGTATACAATTACTATATGAATTGTACACGACACTCACAGCTCGCAGACCAAGTCATACTTCCAAACACTCAGGGTATTACAAATATAGCTGAAAGAAACATTTGACTATTTTGGCATAAACTTTGAGATTCACTTTGAATTCCTTACAATTCACATTTTAGTAAATATATCCCTTCTTGGCACAGTCTATGCCTGATACTCACACAGATTGCGTTGATGTCGGACTCGTGCCCAGTGAATGTCTGTCTACATTCGCCCTCCCTGACATCCCACAACTTGGCGGTGGCGTCACATGCTCCAGATATGAACAGGTTAAAGTCTGGAGACACAGCCAGGCTCATACAGTCCCCAGTGTGACCGGTGAACACCGTTTTTTGTTGTCCTGTTTCAATGTCCCACAGAGCACTGCAAAGAATAAACGCAGTTCAATAAATGTGTATGTCTACATGTAATGTAGGGAATCTGACTGTATGCTATCAAGACAAACTCAGACAGCACTGGGTTTATAGCCAAGGTAGGGGATCAGAATGCACATTATCAGGACAGGCTTAGACAGCGTTGGGTTTACAACTAATGTAGGGGATCTGATCACATGTTATCATTACAGGCTGGATCTAATGTACGGAATTTGTTGGCACTATATAAATACCGTATATTATTAATAATAATGTGAAGGGCTATGACAGGCTCATACGGTACTTAGCATTATATTTGAAGGTCTTACCAAGTGGTGTCACCTGAGCTGGTGACAATCTGATTGTCATCAAGAAATCTGCAGCAGGAAAGATAACCTGTGAATGATAAAAAAATATTAATTACACATTTTTATCCTTTATTTAAGGCAGTCATCAATTACCCCCTACCGGTACAGGATTTAGGGACTACCCTGTTGTGTCTAAACGTTATTTTTTTATTTTTTTTTTCTGAGAACACCTTAAACACAACTGGGCAATCCCTTAATCCTGGATTGTTAGGGGGTTCTTGAGGATGGGGTTGGGAACAGCGGCAGCTCTAGACTTTGTGAGGCCTTGGGCGAAACTCAAACATGAGGCCCCTACTAACACCATTAGTGAAAAAAATTAATAGGGCTTGCATTGTGTGTGTGTATAAGGAACTGTAGTTATATTATAGGGTGGGCTTGTAGCCCTCTTCAGTCTGCCCTATGTTGATTTATGCGGCCGCAAGGACCCAGTCAGCGCGAGGCATTAGGTGGCCGCCTAAATCACCTAATTAAGGAGCCGCTTCTGGTCGGGATCCACTGATTTAATGCACAATGTAGCTATTAAAGTGGTTATAGTGTCTGGAGTCCCTTGGTGCCATCCTTCCATTTAGAGTTAAGCCATATTTAATATAATACTAAACATGAGCCCCCAGCAGCCCATCCCCTCTGTGCTGCTTGGACTAATGAGAAAGCATTAACCTGAGTAGCAATAGATTGTCATGATTCGCTGGGAATATCAGCTGGCTGCTTTCAGCCTCACAGTGAATAAGGAGACAGTATCAGAGCACTCCAGGCACTATAACCAATTCAATCAATTCGATGCTTTCCTTTGCTTGGATGGTCTCAGGACGTGTCATTAATTTGCATCAGGTCCCTAATGGTCCTCTGTGAGAACAATTGCAGTGGACATCAGCAAAGAAGGCCATGCCTCCTCCATGACTTTGCAGGAGGAATAGAGAGGTGAGTGGCAAATAAAAATATGGTAAGTAAAATAATGTTATTATTTTATATGGCAAATAGGGAAGGATGGACATGGATACTAAAGCGTTAAATACAGGTTTGTGATCGTGTTCCTTTAACTCTTGAAGTCCAAATATGAACATGGTCAATCGTTCCCAAATACAAAGCAGTTGAAGTAATTATTCATTTATTTTGCATTTACTATTGAAATAGTACATTTCTAATTGATCATTGTGCACAATTCATCACAATTTAGTGTCATAATAATTTTAATCATAACAGTGTGTGATGTAATAGCGGGTGGTTTGTCAGTTTACACTGCACTGTAGCTCTATGTACTTAGAGCACAGAGTACTCCTAACATTTGTTGATAGTCCTCTCACAAATTATGGAGACACTGAATGTGCTTTGGAATATAATTTTTATCGCTTTTATTTCACTGTCACTGTGGTACGGCTCCCAGCTTCCTATTGAATACTGTAATGCGTGCAGCAGACCTTGCCAAATAGATTCAAACAGCTTGTGTAAGTCACTTCATTCATGTGTTTTCATGAATGAAATTACCACATCTGCACCTGCTGTACATATATTGAGCTTCTGTACCACATTTTTTAAGAAAACCATGAGACAGCTGTGCACATCCTACCTGGCACTGTGCTTTATTTCCCCATACCTTCCTACCTCCTCCCTGGCTTCCTATATTATCTTATAGAGTCTGACCTGTGTGTGCAGCAAGTTCCCTGCTCACTCTCACATTCCCTTCTCGAGTCTTCAGATTGTAGATTGAGCACATGTTGTCCAGCCCACCACATGCAACAAAGTTACCAGATGGGGCATAGGAGCAGGTCATCACCCATGATGAGCGCAGAGGAATCGCATGTACCTATGGACAGATGAAGGCAAAATGTATAAAAAATTTGATCAACCAGTTTCAGCAACAATTACTTTTATTCTAACCTACAAGGTCTTAGGGCAAGCAGCAAGGCTTTCCAGTTCTTGGGGAGCACACAGACAGACTCTTACATTCTTGGGGCATATGTCAGGCCCTCTTATTTTTCAAGTACAAGGTAATTCTTTTAATATTTTGAAGGTGCATGGCTAGACTATCATGTTTTTATGGAGTGATGCCAGATTCCTAAAATAATGACGATCTATGAACATGCTTAAGAGAATATAGCTGTGTGGCAAACACAGCCACTGTATATTGTCCTTCCTGTATGTACTATGTTTATTGCATGTGTATGCCTTTAAGAACCAAGTGTCTGTAATGTGGTTCAGGCAAACAATGGCATTCGTATGCTGGTATTCGTATGCTGGCGGCAAGAAAAGCTGCCAGCCTCCCTGCCAATCGTTTCACGAACTGTGAATTTCATCACTGTTTGTGAAACAACCAAACTACCGAAGGGAGACCACACACAGGAGGTTGTGTGGCCCCCATTAAGGATTGCAACAATGTTGCAATCGGTATTTAAGAGGATTCAGGGTGGCCGCCGTTTGGCTACCGACCACGCGGCGGTTGGCCATTTTGGATCCTTTGTTAGTCCAGCGGTATTTGGTCGTCGAGCGCCAGGAACTAAAATCAGCTACTCGGCGGCACGAATACCGCTGGACTTCCAAACCGTTCAGGAGTCTTTCGGTAATGTGGTTCCCTAAGTTCATTCGGTAGTTTGAAGGGAACTTAAATGTAAAGTGTATTTGGTACAGCATTCGGTTATTTCAGCTGGGATCTAAGCGGTACTCTCACAAAAGGTGCGCTCAGACCCCTGCTATCTGCCGAGCGTCCATTCGTTTAAATATACCGAATAATGTAAAAGTTATGGTTTTTAATGTGAATTGTCAATTTTGCTGCACGGAGGGATAATCCACTTAACTGTATATTCTAGTGGGAGTATCCCTCTGGTGCAGCAGTGCCTGATGGGAGAAATGCCCAGGTTATTCAGTTCCCCATGTAGTCCCCTACTGTACAACCCCTGGAATGTCTGTAGGGAAACCCCTTGCATGGGGAATCCCATAAATACTGGAAGCCTGTGAATAAAGCGTCAGTTGACTCCCAGCCTATGTGTCGTCTAGTTCTTGGGAGGGAAGGATTGTATAACGCTACCTGAATTGTTGCAGGCTGTACCTGCCTACTTGGATTACTACCTGCTTTTCCTGTCTACCAGCGGAGACCCTGTGGATTAAACTACCTCTCTGTTACAAGCTGTATTCTAAATGTGTGCATGCATTACAGCATGGAAAATAGGATCAGCAGATATAAGGAGTGTGCTGTGGGAGGGCTAAAAACATGTGTCTTTAAAGCCAGGCAGTGCACCCGGTCACCTGTGTTTACCTTGTTTGTTGTATACGTGTCCCATACAATAAGTTTTCCATCCTGTGAGGCACTGACAAGAAGCCTGTTAGAGAAAAGAGTGCATCAGAAAAAAAAGCAAAGATTTATCCCTGACCTAACATGTCCAGTGATTCCAGGCTAATTTAATCGGTTGGTCTATCGCTTATAAACAGGGCAACATTTGCTTTTATAGTGTTTGTAGAGAAATATAATAAATGTATTTATTTATCCAGAGAGGAACTAAGCACTATGAAGACTTTAAAATCTTAAGGGAATTGACACATACATGTGTGTAACTATTCGAAGGACCTATGGAGTGTCTGTTCAATGCACCTAATTCAGGATTTGTTTCCAATGTTGTCGTAATGGGTAATCCAAGCACCATAACCACTTCAGTAATTTGGTGCCTGGAGACAGTATGTGCAGTTTTTCTTAAAGGAACACTATAGTCACCTAAATTACTTTAGCTAAATAAAGCAGTTTTAGTGTATAGATCATTCCCCTGCAATTTCACTGCTCAATTCACTGTCATTTAAGAGTTAAATCATTTTGTTTCTGTTTATGCAGCCCTAGCCACACCTCCCCTGGCTATGATTGACAGAGCCCGCATGAAAAAAAAACTGGTTTCACTTTCAAACAGATGTAATTTACCTTAAATAATTGTATCTCAATCTCTAAATTGAACTTTAATCACATACAGGAGGCTCTTGCAGGGTCTAGCAAGCTATTAACATAGCAGGGGATAAGAAACTCCTTATTAAACAGAACTTGCAATAAAAGCCTAAATAGGGCTCTCTTTACAGGATGTGTTTATGGAAGGCTGTGCAAGTCACATGCAGGGAGGTGTGACTAGGGTTCATAAACAAAGTGATTTAACTCCTAAATGGAAGAGGATTGAGGATTGAGCAGTGAGGCTGCAGGGGCATGTTCTATACACCAAAACTGCTTCATTAAGCTAAAGTTGTTCAGGTGACTATAGTGTCCCTTTAATGAAAGGCTGCACATACGGAGATCAGCCCACCTCTGGCACCATCATTTGGGTTATATTAGCCAGCCCAAAACAAGGGTTCCAGGTGGCTATTGTGAATCCAGTGCAAATTTCTCGTCTGATGCCAGCACGCACGTCAGACAGCCAATGGCGACACAGCTCCCCCCGCCGTGTTGCCCATGTCCTCCCTTCTGTCCAAATATCTGATATCCCTTCCACTCTGGTGAGGGGAAGTGATGATAGCAGATGAGCATTGGACTGCAGGGAGAATTTGGCTGAGTTGTAATGAAGGTAAGTTTTACATATTTTCTTTGTTCGTTGTTTTTATTTTATTTTTGGTGAAGGGGGGATGGGGTAGGCTGTATAGGAAGGGTTACTCTAACTATAATAGTGTTTTTTTTTTTAAACTGTTTTTTAGCTGGAGTAAGCCTTTAAACATCAACCATTAGATGTTATTAGTAGATGTTTGTAGCCAAAACTATTAACTGGTTTGCTATTGATACTTTGAAGAGAGTTCAGAGAAGGGTTTGCTGGAGAGTTCAGAGAAGGTTACCGGGAAAGGTTAAAGGATCTTAACATGTATAGCTTGGAGGAAAGACGAGACGGGAGGGATCTGATAAAAACATGTAAATACATAAAGGGATTCAACACAGTAAAGGATGAGACTATATTTAAAAGAAGAATAACTACCACAACAAGAGGACATAGTCTTGAATTAGAGGGACAAAGGTTTAAAAATAATATCAGGAAGTATTACTTTACTGAGAGAGTAGTGGATGCATGGAATAGCCTTCCAGCTGAAGTGGAGAGGTTAAAACAGTGAAGGAGTTTAAGCATGCGTGGGATAGGCATAAGGCTATCCTAGCTATAAGATAAGGCCAGGGACTAATTAAAGTATTTAGAAAATTGGGCAGACTAGATGGGCCGAATGGTTCTTATCTGCTGTCACATTCTATGTAGCAAACCTGCAGGCCCATTTTGAGTGGCCAAACACTACTAACATCCACCCCTACAGATCGGGGTGGATGTTATGCAGAAGATATCTGCTTTATGCACATTAACTAATTGATATCTGTTTTTATTGTCTATTGGAGCAGTTAAAAACTTGTCTGCTGGGAAGTAGTAATTGCTGTTGGTGATGTTCTAGTGTAGAAATGGATGCTAGCAGCCCATGTTATTGACAGCCATTTTTGCAGTTAGTTGCTTGTCTGTAAAAACTTGATGGAAATAAACCTTTTGTTGGTTATTTCTATATATAAAACTTCGGGATACGGCTGAGAATGATTCTAAAAGGAACATAGAAAAATATACAAAATAGTGAAGTACAATTAACACATTTTATGCGCTGTATATGAATGCACTCACAGAATTATGTAGAATATATCGCTCATAGGGTGCCTCCCCCGGTAGATATGGGGGGCTAGTAGTCCCTTAGCTCCTCGTGAAACTCCTTAATAATGCTCAGGACTTCAAGCGGGCAATGGTAGGAAAAAAATGTGCTTTTATTGGTAAAAGGTGAATAATCCCCATCAATATAAAATATAATTGAAATTAAAAGAAAACGGTATGGTCCTACGCATTTCGTTCTGCGAAGAACCTCCTCAGGGACCGCATATAAAAGTAAAATCAGTATACAATCGTAACATGTAAAAAACACATCCTATTCCCCCATCCCCTAGTCCTCTTTAAATAGGGCTAATCCCTATGTCCATTGGTGGTTCCGTGGGTGGTACCCGGTGTCCGTTGTTTGATTGGTCATGTAGGGAGGCTGCTCAGCTGTTTCCCATCCTTCTCGCATTGCTTGTAATCGAATTTGGCGCGTTCGGATAACCGGAACCGGAAGTATGGGTTATACCGCACTTCCGCGTTCCACATGTGTTCCACCTACGGTTAATATGCGTTCCACCTTCGTTATATTTCAACTTTATTATATGATCATAAAATTCAACAAAGAGCAGTATATTCTATCTACTGAAAGGAAAATAGTATTAGTAACTTCATTATCTGCACATTTTATTTGTAATTAGACTCATAACAAGTCACCATTATTTAGTTATAATGAAACAGTGATACAAAATATTTAGAGCGTGAAATATGTGCAACAAAACAAATTTTTTTGGAATATATAATTCAATCTCCCAAAAAAATCTTATATTAGTTTAAAGTGTAGTATGCACAATGAAAATATATATTATATACTAATATTCATTAATTATTAGTGTGATTAGTGCCAAAAAGCTGAAATAAAAATAATAAATAAATCTTGTGATGTGCCTATAAATAGTCTCCAATATTAAATGGAGTTACACATATATCTGGTGTCCCAAATAATTATAATATGGACATATTTTAACCTGTTATTTCTATTAATAGATAAATATATAATTAATATTATATTAAGATATCTAAAGAAACCAAGTGTTTCAAAATATAGAGGATCTATACACCCAAATACAATTAGATTCCCAAATTCCAAGGAAAATCAACTGATACATATACTTAATATAAAAAATATTAATTATGTATAGTTTTTCACATATGTGTAGAAAAAACTATATTAAAAATGAAATAACAATAACCCAAAAGATATATATAAATATAAATGTGTTAAGGACAAATGGTTATATGAATCTTAATCCAAAAAACATACTAAATCGATCCCTATATTGAGGACCTTTGGTTCTAGGGTACTCAACCTATGTATCCAAAAAGTTTCCCTCTGAGATAATTTTTGGACCCTATCACCTCCTCGCCCGAATGGAAAAACTCTTTCGATACCCATAAACTTAAATTCCTTACAGGTAAATGATGGACAGTTGGAACAGTGAGCCGGAACAGAATGGGTTGTAAGTTTTTTTTCTAATATTATTTAAATGTTCAAGTATTCTGACTTTTAAAGTCCTTTTTGTGCGTCCCACGTACTGTTTGCCACACGGACATTGCAGTAAGTAAACTACATAGTCCGTGTGGCAACTAATCTCAGATTTCACTTTGAAGACTTCCACTGTGACCTTACTGTGAAAGACCTTAGTTTTAAACAACGATGTGGTGGTGCAAGCTTTACAAGTTCCACAGCCTCTGTACGAACCTAAGGCCGGAGAAATGTTGGTATTACGATGTTTGATAGCATAGCTAGGAGCCAGTAAATTCTTGAGATTCTTATTCTTTTTATAGATCACCATAGGGCAATCCGGTAAAGACCTTCCCAAAACTGGGTCCTGTAACAAGATGGGCCAGAATTCTTGTAAGCTCTTTTTAATTCTATAATGATCAGTGTTATATTGATGATTTGAAGTTTGTATTATTTTCATTCGCACTACATTTATCCTCTAACAATAAATTGCGCTGCAGTGAACTAATGGAACGGATTTCTTTATCCAATGAATTTTTATTGTAGCCTCTGTCAATAAGCTTTTTCTTAAAGTGTGATGATTGGGCCCTAAAATCCTGAAGATTAGAACAGTTCCGTCTAACGCGTGTAAACTGGCTTCTAGCTATACCCCGTAGCCATGGTTTATGGTGACAGCTTCGTTGATGTACGAAACCGTTGCCATCTGTGGGTTTAAAAAAACACCTAGTCTGTATTTGATCTTGATCACAAAAAAGGACAAGATCCAAAAACTTGATTTCATATTTATTCCATTCTGGAGTGAAAACTAAATTATACTGATTACCATTAAGATACCAAACAAAATCCTGAAAAGCAACCGAAGACCCCTTCCAGATAATAATGACATCGTCAATATATCGCCGCTATAGGACCAGGCTCTCCCTCCAGCCATGCCCAGACCACACGAAAAGTGCTTCCCAACTTCTCATGTAGGTGTTGGCATAGCTGGGGGTGAACCTGGTGCCCATGGCGTTCCCAGTGATCTGTAAATAATAATCACCATTAAAGAAAAAATAATTGTGATCCAAAATAAATTGAACTGAGGATAAAATAAACCCCCTATTGTCTGCAGATAATGTACTGTCTCTAGACGTGTAATAATCAACTGATTCCAGCCCTAGGGTATGGCTGATCACGGTATACAGAGAGGTCACATCTAGTGTGGCCCAACTGTATTCCGGCTTCCATTCGATACATTCCAACTCTTGTAAAAAAGATTTTGTATCTCGCACATAGGAAGGTGCTCCCTGTGCATACTTTTATAAAAAAGAATCTACATAAGCGGATAAATTAGCTGTTAATGAATTTAACGTTCCATTAGAATCACGTTTCATTAGATGTTTTAGAATTTTTTCTTCTCTCCTTGTAAGGTTAGAGATTTGTGGTCTTTTTTTTTTTTTTGTCAATCTTTCTTTTATTGAAGCATTTGTGATGGGGTACAGAAGAGAAGAGGGAAACGTATAGTTTGATTACATTAGAGGGTGTAAACATTATCAGCGTTAAACTAGTACATTTCTGAATAACGATGCTTCGTTTTTTTTTTTTAAATTATGAACTTGTCGTTTGGGAACAACATAGTGTATTCAAGAGCACTGCATGACGTGTTAGAAAGTCAAAGGAATAGCGAAATACAATATAATTTCCTAGACATGCAGTCAGTAAATATAGCACGATTCAGGCTGGATTTACTCCAATTTACAGTAGCATAGGGGACATAAACACATGTGGATTGTCGGTAGATTAAACTAGAAGTAGGTAAAGACATTAGTCTAGCGTAGCAAACGATAATATTAAAATTTTATGAGGGTCGCCATCTAAGTTTAGCATACAGTATATATTAACTCAGGAGGCATTAGTAAACATACGTGGGTCACATAGGGTGTCCTGACATGCGCCAAGAGGCTAATGGGACATTAAGTGGACGCGTCGCGTGCATGGTAACGTTACAGTGTGTGCTGGTAAAATTAACTGTTCGACTGTGTGGGTCAAGAATATAAACATATCCACCGCTCAGGGTGGGTAGTACTATGGAGAGATAAAACTAATGCACCCTCAGTCTGCAGCCATATCACAACTGTAGTTGAAAGTACCCGCTATAGGTCTGAGATTTATATTGGTAACATGCTGCTTGAGAATGTGAGATCTGGCTCAGCTAACGTTTCCACAAAATATAAAAACAACAGGTAAAACTTAGGTGCATTGAATAGTAAAACAAAACATAAGGTTATGCATGTCTCTTAGGTAGATTGCTTAGGTAATATTGCGCCAGGTCGTGAGTGTCCGTCAGCTTGTGGTCTGGCCTTTTATGATCGGGATCTAGGATTCATTCAGCCGATCCCTGTCGGTCTCATGGCAGGTGGTGAGCAAGGGAGTGATCGGTAGTTCATCAGCGGAGGTGTCAGGTGGGTAAGCACGGAGGTGGTTGGAGTACGGCGCGGAGCTTCACCCCAGCTCCAGGCTTGAAGTTGGGCCCACACCTTGTGTCCACAGACTCGGGTACCTCTCGGGGCCGGGTCTTTCCCGTTGTGGGCGCTTTGGAGGGCCCTGGTGGTTCTCCGCCGCCGGCGGCGGGCGACCCTCCTGCGGTGTGGTCGGCGTTTAGGAGGAGGTCTCCTGTTGGGCCCCTGCCTAGAAGGGCACTCCGCCTGTAAGCGTATGGCGGGTTTGCCCGGGGAACGCCCGCTTTGTCTCACGGCCTCCCGCCTTTCCCCTACCTCTTGTCGGTGAGGCGGTCGTTGTGCCGTCCGCTGCTCCAGTTTTTCCCAAAAGCTTTGCAGCAGGGCATCCAGACGTTCGTGGAGGGGCTGATGGAGAGCAGGCTCAGCGTTGAAGTTTGTGGGCGCCATTTTGTGGAGCACTGTTTGCTGGTTCGGAGCATGCTGTGGAGTATTGTCCCCGTTTGCAGCATTTGTGGGTCGATGATATCTGCTAATAGGGACCGGGATAACCCCCACCGGTCCTGGGGGGGGGGGGGGAGGAGGTCCGATACTGCGGGTGCATCATGATTTGTCGTGCTGGGAGAGCGGCCGTCTCTCGCCAGCCCAGTGATGTGTAGGCCTCGGTCCTCCGGTTCAGCGGTATGGCGGTCATAGTGTCTCGGAAGGTATCCCCCGGTACCTCTGCCCCAGTGTAACAAGGTAGGGTGAACCAGGGTGCAAGATTTGCGGTATGCACCGTTGATTTTTGCCGTTAACCGTGGTCAGAATCCGGAGCTCAGAGTAAGCACGTCTGTGCAGCTCCCCGGTCAGGCTCCGCCCCCGTCTTTTTTTTATCCTTTATACTGAAAAACTGGAACGTTTGGTTCACCATGTGTTCAAATGTTTCTAAAAAAGGGCCCTTGCTTTGTACAGGAAAAAAATTTGATTTTGGTTGAAATCTATAGTTAGAAGGGGTTGTTGAAATATTTAGGGTATCATCTGAAGGTGATGGATTTAGAAGGAAATGTCTCCTGATTGTCAATGAACGAATAAACTTCTTTAGATCTATAAAGAGACTAAAATAGTTCTTACTGGGGGCAAATTTCATTTCCTTGGATAATAAATTAATCTCTTCATCTGTCAGGGCGGTCTTTGTTAAATTGAAAATACCATTATCTATTTCCCTTTGTTCTAGTGAATAGGCAACCTGTGGTAGTTGAATTAATCCTCTGTTCTCACCCTTTTCGTGGGTGAGTTCTGATACAGAGGAGCAAATCTGTTGGGATGTTCCCAGGTTTCCATTCTTGGACGGAAATAATTGGTAATTGTTTTTTCCCTGAAAATTTTGTTCTCGGTCATTATATTGTGTATTGTTCCCATGGATCTCTGTCTTATCTCTTCAACCAAAATCACATTTTTTTTCCTGTATAAAGCAAGGGCCCTTTTTTAGAAACATTTGAACACATGGTGAACCAAACGTTCCAGTTTTTCAGTATAAAGGATAAAAAAAGACCACAAACCTCTAACCTTACAAGGAGAAAAGAAAAAATTCTAAAAAATCTAATGGAACGTGATGATTTAATAATCAGAGAGGCGGATAAGGGAGGTGGCATAGTTTTGATGACCACTTCCTATTATCTAGAAGAATCTGCTAACATTTTGGGGGATAAAAAAAATTACACTACTCTTTCCAATGATCCCACGTTCCGCTTCAATTCGGAGCTTAGGATCTTATTGGATAAATCATATAATAATGGGATCATTACTCAAAAAAACTTTGATTTTTTATTTCAAAAGAATCCCGTTATACCGATTTTTAAATTTTTTCCCTAAAACACACAAACGCCTCCCTAATCCACCAGGGCGCCCTATTATTAGCAGTTTAAATTCATTAACAGCTAATTTATCCGCTTATGTAGATTATTTTTTACAAAAGTATGCACAGGGAGCACCTTCCTATGTGTGAGATACAAAATCTTTTTTACAAGAGTTGGAATGTATCGAATGGAAGCCGGAATACAGTTGGGCCACACTAGATGTGACCTCTCTGTATACCGTGATCAGCCATACCCTAGGGCTGGAATCAGTTGATTATTACACGTCTAGAGACAGTACATTATCTGCAGACAATAGGGGGTTTATTTTATCCTCAGTTCAATTTATTTTGGATCACAATTATTTTTTCTTTAATGGTGATTATTATTTACAGATCACTGGGAACGCCATGGGCACCAGGTTCACCCCCAGCTATGCCAACACCTACATGAGAAGTTGGGAAGCACTTTTCGTGTGGTCTGGGCATGGCTGGAGGGAGAGCCTGGTCCTATAGCGGCGATATATTGACGATGTCATTATTATCTGGAAGGGGTCTTCGGTTGCTTTTCAGGATTTTGTTTGGTATCTTAATGGTAATCAGTTTTTTAGTTTTCACTCCAGAATGGAATAAATATGAAATCCATTTTTTGGATCGTGTCCTTTTTTGTGATCAAGATCAAATACAGACTAGGTGTTTTTTTAAACCCACAGATGGCAACGGTTTCGTACATCAACGAAGCTGTCACCATAAACCATGGCTACGCGGTATAGCTAGAAGCCAGTTTACAGTTAAGACGGAACTGTTCTAATCTTTAGGATTTTAGAGCCCAATCATCACACATCAAGAAAAAGCTTATTGACAGAGGCTACAATAAAAATTAATTGGATAAAGAAATCCGTTCCAGTAGTTCACTGCAGCGCAATTTATTGTTCGAGGATAAATGTAGTGCGAATGAAAATAATACAAACTTCAAATCATCCTTTATAATTCAATATAACACTGATCATTATAGAATTAAAAAGAGCTTACTGATTTAAGAATTCTGGCCCATCTTGTTATAGGACCCAGTTTTGGGAAGGTCTTTACCGGAATCGCCCTATGGTGATCTATAAAAAGAATAAGAATCTCAAGAATTTACTGGCTCCTAGCTATGCTATCAAACATCGTAATACCAACATTTCTCCGGCCTTAGGTTCGTACATAGGCTGTGGAACTTGTAAAGCTTGCACCACCACATCGTTGTTTAAAACTAAGGTCTTTCACAGTAAGGTTACAGTGGAAGTCTTCAAAGTGAAATCTGAGATTAGTTGCCACACGGACTATGTAGTTTACTTACTGCAATGTCCGTGTGGCAAACAGTACGTGGGACGCACAAAAAGGACTTTAAAAGTCAGAATACTTGAACATTTAAATAATATTAGAAAAAAAACTTACAACCCATTCCGTTCCGGCTCACTGTTCCAACTGTTCATCATTTACCTTTAAGGAATTTAAGTTTATGGGTATCGAAAGAGTTTTTCCATTCGGACGAGGAGGTGATAGGGTCCAAAAATTATCTCAGAGGGAAACTTTTTGGATACATAGGTTTAGTACAGAAAAAACACTAAAATCGGGTAGTACCCCTTTAAGGAGTGCTCCCAATTAACTGGTATAGATGTTAGTGGACATGCCTAAAACAGACAGGAAAAAATAATAAAAAGATATACCAGTAAGCTTAATCTGGGAGAATAAGGAAACAGATGAAGGGGTTATAGCAACTATCAAAAGTAAGGTACACAGAGTATATGGTAAGCTCCCAAGTATCCTGGCTAAACAAATGTTACAATTAAACTTTATTAGCTGTCGCCAAAAAGATACAGTTGCCTCAGTGTACTTTTGCAAGTATTGCTACTAATCCCTATAACGTTACTGGGAGACTGCTTCAAGGGCTGTACAGTAATGAAAATAGTTATCCTTAATGTCAGAGCGATTTAACAGCCGAAGCAAAGAAAAATGGGAAAAATATTTTATAACCCTATTGAAGCAGACATGCCAGTAATACAGGTGCAGTAAAATGGGGAGAGAATAGTAAGATAATGTATCCTCCCCTGCTAAACACCTATAATGAATGTACAGGTAGACAAAGGGAAAAATGGGGGAGAACCTGTGTGAGATTGTCCCCTAATCGAGGAGGGCAGCTATAGGTGCTAAATCCAAAACCAAGGAATATCTGTCTTAGTCCTATGATAACTGAAAGCACTACTATGCTAGTTCCCTGCAAACTCCTTTTAACACCTTCGTGGGTGTTCTATGCTAACACTCGCGCTAGGAGTAAAGTCCCTATGCAAATCAACTACCTGCTGAAATTCCTATTCTCCGTAAGGCATAATATGATCGGCTTACAAAATAATACAAAACATAAGTGCGATAAAGGATTCCCTTAGGTGCATAGTGAGTGCACGGTGAGTGCTCTAGTGAAGTGTAGGGATATCCTAAGGCGAAGACCCGACGCGCGTTTCGGAGTTTAAAACTCCTTCGTCAGGGGCTGAAATTTGCCGCCCGAATCCCCCACGGTTTTAAATGTGATTCGACCAATCAGGTAGCGAGATCCCGATTGGTCATCAGTGACGTGTCGGTTGTATACCACGTGAGGATACCGTGGGTGGAATACATACGTCACAAGATTGGCAGCTTCACTGCCCTCCCCCTTATGCTCTTACGGCATGATACGGACATAAATCCAAAACACCAGACACCCAAAAACTTAATCTATACTGCAAGCATTCAACCTAAATATCTCGTTACAATCATGGGCAGGATTTATGTCCGTATCATGCCGTAAGAGCATAAGGGGGAGGGCAGTGAAGCTGCCAATCTTGTGACGTATGTATTCCACCCACGGTATCCTCACGTGGTATACAACCGACACGTCACTGATGACCAATCGGGATCTCGCTACCTGATTGGTCGAATCACATTTAAAACCGGGGGGGATTCGGGCGGCAAATTTCAGCCCCTGACGAAGGAGTTTTAAACTCCGAAACGCGCGTCGGGTCTTCGCCTTAGGATATCCCTACACTTCACTAGAGCACTCACCGTGCACTCACTATGCACCTAAGGGAATCCTTTATCGCACTTATGTTTTGTATTATTTTGTAAGCCGATCATATTATGCCTTACGGAGAATAGGAATTTCAGCAGGTAGTTGATTTGCATAGGGACTTTACTCCTAGCGCGAGTGTTAGCATAGAACACCCACGAAGGTGTTAAAAGGAGTTTGCAGGGAACTAGCATAGTAGTGCTTTCAGTTATCATAGGACTAAGACAGATATTCCTTGGTTTTGGATTTAGCACCTATAGCTGCCCTCCTCGATTAGGGGACAATCTCACACAGGTTCTCCCCCATTTTTCCCTTTGTCTACCTGTACATTCATTATAGGTGTTTAGCAGGGGAGGATACATTATCTTACTATTCTCTCCCCATTTTACTGCACCTGTATTACTGGCATGTCTGCTTCAATAGGGTTATAAAATATTTTTCCCATTTTTCTTTGCTTCGGCTGTTAAATCGCTCTGACATTAAGGATAACTATTTTCATTACTGTACAGCCCTTGAAGCAGTCTCCCAGTAACGTTATAGGGATTAGTAGCAATACTTGCAAAAGTACACTGAGGCAACTGTATCTTTTTGGCGACAGCTAATAAAGTTTAATTGTAACATTTGTTTAGCCAGGATACTTGGGAGCTTACCATATACTCTGTGTACCTTACTTTTGATAGTTGCTATAACCCCTTCATCTGTTTCCTTATTCTCCCAGATTAAGCTTACTGGTATATCTTTTTATTATTTTTTCCTGTCTGTTTTAGGCATGTCCACTAACATCTATACCAGTTAATTGGGAGCACTCCTTAAAGGGGTACTACCCGATTTTAGTGTTTTTTCTGTATTCACATTTTCCGGGTTCAAGCCCATATTAGGTGGAACTGGTACCACCACCCTGACCTTTTTCCCGGACTCTAGACCTCCTTTGATGGTTGGGCATAGAATCCAGGGAAATATTTCTTCTCTTAACATAGGTTTAGTACCCTAGAACCAAAGGGCCTCAATATAGGGATCGATTTAGTATGTTTTTTGGATTAAGATTCATATAACCATTTGTCCTTAACACATTTATATTTATATATATCTTTTGGGTTATTGTTATTTCATTTTTAATATAGTTTTTTCTACACATATGTGAAAAACTATACATAATTAATATTTTTTATATTAAGTACGGTATATGTATCAGTTGAATTTCCCTGGAATTTTGGAATCTAATTGTATTTGGGTGTATAGATTCTCTATATTTTGAAACACTTGGTTTCTTTAGATATCTTAATATAATATTAATTCTATATGTATCTATTAATAGAAATAACAGGTTAAAATATGTCCATATTATAATTATTTGGGACACCAGATATATGTGTAACTCCATTTAATATTGGAGACTATTTATAGGAACATCACAAGATTTATTTATTATTTTTATTTCAGCTTTTTGGCACTAATCACACTAATAATTAATGAATATTAGTATATAATATATATTTTCATTGTGCATACTACACTTTAAACTAATATAAGATTTTTTTGGGAGATTGAATTATATATTCAAAAAAAATGTGTTTTGTTGCACATATTCCACTCTCTAAATATTTTGTATCACTGTTTCATTATAACTAAATAATGGTGACTTGTTATGAGTCTAATTACAAATAAAATGTGCAGATAATGAAGTTACTAATACTATTTTCCTTTCAGTAGATGGAATATACTGCTCTATGTTGAATTTTATGATGATATAATAAGGTTGAAATATAACGAAGGTGGAACGCATATTAACCGTAGGTGGAACGCATGTGGAACGCGGAAGTGCGGTATAACCCATACTTCCGGTTCCGGTTATCCGAACGCGCCAAATTCGATTACAAGCAATGCGAGAAGGATGGGAAACAGCTGAGCAGCCTCCCTACATGACCAATCAAACAACGGACACCGGGTACCACCCACGGAACCACCAATGGACATAGGGATTAGCCCTATTTAAAGAGGACTAGGGGATGGGGGAATAGGATGTGTATTTTACATGTTACGATTGTATACTGATTTTACTTTTATATGCGGTCCCTGAGGAGGTTCTTCGCAGAACGAAACGCGTAGGACCATACCGTTTTCTTTTAATTTCAATTATATTTTATATTGATGGTGATTATTCACCTTTTACCAATAAAAGCACCTTTTTTCCTACCATTGCCCGCTTGAAGTCCTGAGCATTATTAAGGAGTTTCACGAGGAGCTAAGGGACTACTAGCCCCCCATATCTACCGGGGGAGGCACCCTATGAGCGATATATTCTACATAATTCTGTGAGTGCATTCATATACAGCGCATAAAATGTGTTAATTGTACTTCACTATTTTGTATATTTTTCTATATTCCTTTTAGAATTATTCTCAGCCGTATCCCGAAGTTTTGTGTTGTTTGTGGTTATCTATATATGAAAAGGTCGTCTTCTTTGGGTAACGATCTTGGGAGGCTGCATTATAACATTTAAGTTAAGTATTTGTGTATATATTTCACTACAATTACTATCTATAGTAGTGTTTATATTGCATTGCATCATTATTTCTATATATACCTGGAGTCAGTTGACCAGTGCATGGCGTATATTTTAGCCAAGTGCCCGCGAAGTGTTCTTCTTGTACGCAACTGAATACGACTGACAACTTCCATCGCTTTGGTGATCTAGGTAAAAATACAGTTTACTTATACCTTTATCATACAATTATCACCAAGCACAGACACCTGTATCCACACCCTTAGTACCAATACCTGTATCCACACACTGAGTACAAATACCTGTATCCACACACTGAGTACAAATACCTGTATCCACACCCTTAGTACAAATACCTGTATCCACACACTGAGTACAATTACCTGTATCCACACACTGAGTACAAATACCTGTATCCACACCCTTAGTACAAATACTTGTATCCACACACTGAGTACAAATACCTGTATCCACACACTGAGTACAAATACCTGTATCCACACACTGAGTACAAATACCTGTATCCACACACTGAGTACAATTACCTGTATCCACACACTGAGTACAAATACCTGTATCCACACACTGAGTACAATTACCTGTATCCACACACTGAGTACAAATACCTGTATCCACACCCTTAGTACAATTACCTGTATCCACACACTGAGTACAAATACCTGTATCCACACCCTTAGTACAAATACCTGTATCCACACACTGAGTACAAATACCTGTATCCACACACTGAGTACAAATACCTGTATCCACACACTGAGTACAAATACCTGTATCCACACCATGAGTACAAATGCCTGTATCCACACACTGAGTACAAATACCTGTATCCACACACTGAGTACAAATACCTGTATACACACACTGAGCACAAATTCCTGTTTCCACACACTGAGCACAAATTCCTGTTTCCACACACATAGTACAGATACCTGTGTCCAAACACCGAGTGCAGACACCTGTGTCCAAACACCGAGTGCAGACACCTGTGTCCAAACACTGAATACAGACACCTTCGGCCATGGCATGTTTTAGTACAGCCGCCCAGTGGGAAGGGGGTTGGGCCAGAGGAGGGGGAGGGGGGATATTATGCCATCACCAAAGACCAACACACTCTTCTCAGAATGACTATATTGGTTGAATGCTCCTCCGGGGCAGCCAATGCGTAGAGCTCTGGTGTATGCATAGCGAATGGGATGTAGTGAGTGTAGGGGTGCAGTGTGTGTATGAGAGGGGTGCTCTGTGTGTGTGTTTGTGTGTGTGTGAGGGGTGCTGTGATTTGAGGGGTGCTCTGTCTGTGTGTGTGTGTGAGGGGTGATCTGTGTTAGGGATGCTGTGTGTGAAGGGTGTTCTGTGTATATTAGGGGTACTGTGTGTGAAGGGTGCTGTATTTGTGAGGTGTGCTGTGTGTGGGGGGTGCTCCATGTGTGCGTGAGGGGTGCTGTATTTGTGACGGGTGCTGTGTTTGTCTGAGGGGTGCTCTATGTGTGTGAGGGGTGCTCTGTGTGTGTGTGTGTGTGTGTGTAAGGGGTGCTCTGTGTGTGTATAAGGGGTGCTGTGTTTGTGAGAGGTGCTGTGTGTGTGTGTGTGTGTGTGTGAGTACAGATACTTGTATCCACACACTGAGTACAGACACCTGTATCCACACACTGAGTACAGACACCTGTATCCACACACTGAGTACAAATACCTGTATCCACACACTGAGTACAAATACCTGTATCCACACACTGAGTACAGACACCTGTATCCACACACTGAGTACAGACACCTGTATCCACACACTGAGTACAGACACCTGTATCCACACACTGAGTACAGACACCTGTATCCACACACTGAGTACAAATACCTGTATCCACACACTGAGTACAGACACCTGTATCCACACACTGAGTACAGACACCTGTATCCACACACTGAGTACAGACACCTGTATCCACACACTGAGTACAGACACCTGTATCCACACACTGAGTACAGACACCTGTATCCACACACTGAGTACAGACACCTGTATCCACACACTGAGTACAGACACCTGTATCCACACACTGAGTACAGACACCTGTATCCACACACTGAGTACAGACACCTGTATCCACACACTGAGTACAGACACCTGTATCCACACACTGAGTACAGATACCTGTATCCACACACTGGGCACAGATACTTGAATCAGCACAATGACCACAGCACACACTGATCACTGCAAATAAAACACACTAAGAAGAGAGAGCAATATGCTGTAACTATACAAACAACTCACCTCTTCTAAGGTTGTATCTGCACAAAGTTTTCTGGCATCCTACAAAAATGCAAAGACAGAATCAGGTCACACCGTCACAATACAAAACCATTAATGCAGATAATGAGAATGATCTATATTACACAGTGCATAGTGGAAAGTAAGTCTGGCACCTCTTCTGTAGGGATGATAAATCTGGCAATATTACTATGGGGACACTAATTATCTCACTATTACTCAGGAAGCAATAAGTCTGGCATGTCTGCTCTGGGAGAGTATATGTACCATTCCTAGGCAGAGACACTCTGGCGTTTTATGATTAATATATTTTTACCGCAATTTGCTTCTTCAGATTTTCAGCTTCCTTGCGTAACTCTTCAAGCTCTCCCATCTTTCAGGTGCTTTAGGAACAAAGAGATGGAGAAAGAATTGGGAGCTGGAGGAAAGCTAGAGAGAAGAGGGAAATATTAGCGAGATTATTGGAAATGGAGATAATGGAGGGAGAGGAACAGAATGGCGGAGATGGGAATAGATAGAAGGATGGCAATAGTGAATGATAAGAGATGGGTGATATAAAGAGAGAAATATAAACAGAGTGACGGAATGGGTTGTGGATGGATGAAAAAAGAAGGAAGAAGGAATAATGATCGAAGGAGTGTATCAATAGTCAACGGAAGTAAAATGGCTGATAAAAGGAGGGATGAATATGTGGCAGGGTTGGTGAATTGAGCAAGGTTTAGCAGACGAATTATGGAGCATGGGTAAAGGTAATGCAATACTGAGAACAGAAAATAAAATTACAATTGTGACAGTAGATAACATAGTACAAAACAAAAATTACAAGTTTATTTCTGTTTAACACATACACACACACACACAATGGATACAAACAGAAAGTTATACTCAAGAGTTGGCATACAAACACACACAAACAATTAGATGCCCACTGCAAAATACTTTAATTATACAAAAACTATACTATCAAAGATTAAACACAGTGTACACACACATTATTACAATCATCAATATAAACATCATTACACGGCTATCACCATTATAGCCATAACTGCATACTAGCAGTCCTGATTTTTTTGGGGGGTGGGTCATGTCTTGCTAATCCAATTATACTGGCTATAGGACACCAGGGAAGTTTTCTTGGGAAGCACAGCATGAGCACATCATCAGACACACTTGCACTGTGAACAACTGTAAACAGGCACTAGGACCCTGCTTTTCCAGACAGGCCCGCTCATTTTGGGCACCACAACATTTTTGGGCAGAAAAATACTCTGTTTGGCTTTTCTTTTTTCCACAACTCTAACGTCTTTTCTTAAATTTTCATTTCTGTGGAAAATGGCAGAATTTAAGTAGAGAAAAGCTAATAATTCTCTAACCATTTTTAGAACAATTTAAAGGACTACTGTCACCTCAAAACTATTTTTAATATAATAATCCTTTCATCAAGTTTTGAAAAGAAAACCAACAGTCTCTACAGTCTTCCCTGCATTTAGTCTCTATGGTCTTCCCTACATTTAGTCTCTATGGTCTTCCCTGCATTTAGTCTCTATGGTCTTCCCTACATTTAGTCTCTATGGTCTTCCCTCCATTTAGTCACTATGGTCTTCCCTTCATTTAGTCTCTATGGTCTCCCCTGCATTTAGTCTCTATGGTCTTCCCTGCATTTAGTATCTATGGTCTTCCCTGCATTTAGTCTCTATGGTCTTCCCTGCATTTAGTCTCTATGCCATGTTCTTCCCTACATTAAGTCTCTATGGTCTTCCCTGCATTTAGTATCTATGGTCTTCCCTGTATTTAGTCTCTATGGTCTCCCCTGCATTTAGTCTCTATGGTCTCCCCTGCATTTAGTCTCTATGGTCTTTCCTGCATTTAGTCTCTATGGTCTTTCCTGCATTTAGTCTCTATGGTCTTTCCTGCATTTAGTCTCTATGGTATTCCCTACATTTAGTCTCTATGGTCTCCCCTGCATTTAGTTTCTATGGTCTTCACTGCATTTAGTCTCTATTGTCTTCACTGCATTTAGTCTCTATTGTCTTCCCTGCATTTAGTATCTGTGGTCTTCACTGCATTTAGTCTCTATTGTCTTCCCTGCATTTAGTATCTATGGTCTTCCCTGCATTTAGTCTCTATGGTATTCCCTACATTTAGTCTCTATGGTCTCCCCTGCATTTAGTCTCTATGGTCTTCACTGCATTTAGTCTCTATTGTCTTCCCTGCGTTTAGTCTCTATGGGCTTCCCTGCGTTTAGTGTCTATGGTCTTTCCTGCTTCACTCTCAGCACAGAACCAGTAAACACAGCAGAAACTGTCAGTTTTCATACACTGTGTGACCCAAGGTGTACATATATGGCTGAAGGATCCTGTCATATTATAAAGGTAGGGATGAGTTATCTTGTTTTTTTTAGATACAGTTAAAAAAAAATCTATTTCTTTTCGCAACTTGATGAACAAGTTCAATTATCTTAAAATATAGCTTTGAGGTGACAGTTGTCCTTTGATAAATACAAACCAATCACAGATCAGAAATTAAGACACTTTTCAAAACGCTTTTATAAAATATCCCTCATTACGTCTGTGGCATTGAAGGGATTATAATAATGCCCCAAGTACCACCCTTATTACCGGATATCCCTTTGCTCTTAAGGCTATCACTCTCATAACCCTGAGGTTGAAAATCCAGCCAAACCCATTACTGACACAATAATCATTATTATTATTTATAAAGTGCCAACACATTCCGCAGCGCTGTACAATGACTCAACAAACTACGGCATATTATGTTCCTTTGTTTCAGCGATAACACATTTAATGGGTCATTTGCCAGTGTTTGAATGCTACAATTACATTTTTGGAAGATCTTAAAATATATACATACATGATACAGGTATATGTGGGTAATATACAGCGACAGCACCTAATGGCTCTCAACAAAATGGCTGTCTGTTCCTTCACAGATCCTTCCGCAGCCACGTTTCACAGGACGAAGAAATACTTTGGCTTTCTGCACACGTAAACCCATTCCAATATAGGAGATAGGGGGAAAGGTGACGCATTAGACCATATTACTGAATTTCTTAAAGGGTCACGGTTTTAAGCTCCTTACACCAGGTTAAGCGTCTTTGTCCATTGGCCTTGGATACAAGCTGTTTCCAAGTGGCAGTCTTGCTAAAAATACAACTTTGTGAGGTTTACTCCATAGTGTATTTGTTAAGACTGGGTCACGTTGGTGCTGATTCAATTCCATGTTTTGACTCTGTACTGTCGGGGTACAAAGTAGCTATTTAGTGACGTACCTATTTACTGCCGACAGTGAGCTTTCTCTTGCCACTACCTTGACACTTTAAAGACTGTAGTTTTTGCAACTGATACATCTGCTGCTAAGATGCTTCTTGTGATATTTAATATTCTGTTTCTTTTATGCCTATGTTAAATACATAAGTATTTGTAAAGTGTGAAAAATAAATATTTTGTTTCTCTATATTTCTCCTATGTATTTGCAATTTTGCCTTGGCTTTAACTGCGTTATGATGTAATTTGCTAAATCTGTAAATGTAACAGGAACAGAGCATCGTATGAAAAGGATCACAAAAGTTATAGGTGATGTCAATGTTTTTTTCCAGTTGTGTAATTCCCAGAAAAGTGACAGATCCCCTTTTCAAACTTCAAAAACTCCCTCAAACAAGCAGTAACAATCCCTTCATAACCTCCTTATAGCAGACACTGTTAATTTGTAAGTATTCTAATATGAATTACAGTGTTTTTAATTGTTCCATATTTAACCTCTGTTTTCATGAGATTTTGTATTTCAATTTTTCTCTAAAGCTAAAATACACAAAGTAATATCTAAAGCTATTATAGACACAGATTACATTTAAGCCCTGCATATATGAAGGCAATATAGAAAGAACATACCAGATCACACTGACTGGGTGGTGGAGTATATATATTATTTATATGGCGGTAAGAGGTGTATGTAGAACTTTGCAAGTTACATTACAATAAAGGGAGGTACGTTAAGTGCTGTAGGTATACAGAGTATGTATGTTTCATTTATTTAGCACTAATAGGTGTACTTAGTACTTTACATGTTACATTACTGTAGAGAGAGGTACAGTAGGTATACAGTCTATATATATTTTATTTATATAGAGCTAACAAGTGTACTTAGCACTTTACAGATTACATTACAGTAGAGGGAGGTACAGTAAGTGCAGTAGGTATACAGTCTATGTATATTTTATTTATATGCGCTAACGGGTATACTTAGCATTTTGCAAGTTACATTACAGTAAAGGTAGATATACAGATACAACAGCTCTGATGGACATTCCTGCAGTCAGCATGCCAATTGCACGCTTCCTCAAAACTTGCAACATCTGTGACATTGTGCTGTGTGATAAAACTGCACATTTAAGAGTGGCCTTTTATTGTGACCAGCCCAAGGCACACCTTTGCAATAATCATGCTGTCTAATCAGCATCTTGAGGTGGATGAATTATCTCGGCAAAGGAGAAGTGCTCACTAACACAGATTTAGACAGATTTGTGAACAATATTTGAGATAAATAGGACTTTTGTGTGCATAGAAAAAGGTCTTAGATCTTTGAGTTCAGCTCATGAAAAAAAACAAAAGTGTTGCATTTATATTTTTGTTCAGTGTATATATATATATATAATTATATATATAATATATAATTATAATATATAATTTATATAGTGCTAGCAGGTATACTTAGCACTTTACAGGTTACAATACAGAAGAAGGAAGTACAGTAAGTGCAGTAGGTATACAGTGTATGTATATTTTATTTATATAGTGCTAGCAGGTATACTTAGCACTTTACAGGTTACATTACATAAGAAGGAGGTATAGTAAGTGCAGTAGGTATACAGTGTACGTATATGTTATTTATATAGTGCTAGCAGGTGTACTTAGCACTTTACAGGTTACATTACAGTAGAGGGAGGTACAGTAAGTGCAATAGGTATACAGTGTATGTATATTTTATTTATATAGTGCTAGCAGGTGAACTTGGCACTTCACAGGTTACATTACAGAAGAGCAGGGTACAATAAGTGCAGGAGATACATGGTGTATGTATATCTTATTTATATAGTGCTAGCAGGTATACTTAGCACGTTACAGGTTAATATTTAAAGGGGAATTGTCAGTTTTTTGGATTATACTTCAAACATTTTATTGGAGTTCAAATATATTAAAAGAACACAGTGGGTACCAGGGTTACATATTAAAACACCCCAAATAAATATTGCTGAGTTAATAAAAATCACAAAATAGGCAAAATATAAAATAAACAAAACTAAACATCCAATATAATGCAAGAGTTATAATTGTTTCCACATGAAAAACATAGGGTTCCCCTACCCCTGAAACAAAATCGAAACAGTAGCCAAATCAAAGTATTTACAAGGTTTCTACTATCCTCTTCATTATCCAAATCACACCAGAGGCTGCCCATTGGCTAGTCTTAAAGAGCACCAATCAGTATGTTGAAATGTTTGATGAACAAGAGCTCTTCAAACCTTACTTTCCTTGAATTCCGAGACTCTTCAGGATTTAACACCACTGAATAAAACATTGAAAATCAACTTATAACTTGTGTTAAAGGGGAACTCCGAGAACCACTTTTCTAAGTGGTCATGGTGTTTGGAGTCTGTATTTGCTGCACATGCAGAGTTAAAGATCTTTGCTGTCGGGGTGTAAATCCACCTCCATCTGCATAATTCCCAGTCTGGAACAAGAGTTCCAAGCTGGCTAATGTTAGATTGGTGCATAATGGACGTCTATCATCAGCATGAATAGCACGCTGGCAACAGGCTCCCACACGTCCCACCCCCTGCAGTGAGAGGGAATGATATTAACAGAATAGGATTGGGCTGAGGGGGAACTTGGCCTTGTCATGGGGTAAAAAGAGGAGTTTATTATTTTGTTGTTATTGTTGTTTTGTTTTTTAAAATGAAGACATGCCAACAAGGATTACTCCATCCATTTATTAAAACTCTGTTTTTGGCTGGAGAAATAATTTAACCCTTTTTTTTCTCATGACACTAAATTTTCTTGTAAATTTTTTTACAAATAATTTCAAAACCCAATTCAGATAAGGCAAAACTAGTACAAACATTGCAAATCAAGAAAAGCAATGATACTATTTTATTGTCTGCTTTCTTTGTGTTGACTGCCAGGTGCCATGAAGGGGCTCATAACAATGACTGACAGGCAGCTAAGATGTTACAGGATAAACAGGATAAACAGGTGTGGATTTTCTACATTTAATTTAAATTTTACACCTCACTAATACATATATGTTAAATTTAGGGATACGTAAACAAAATAGTAAAAATCCTGGGAAGCGAAGATTCCTCTTTAAAACTAACATATTGACAATATATAAAACAGTATATAAAACTAATTTCCAGAACCAGAGCTCCGTACGAAAACCGGCTAACAAGCGACTTTTCCCCCAAAACTACCTCACCAAACCTTCCACAACGAAGCAGCAGAGTAGTGGGGTGACCCCCAAGACTCAATTTGCCGGATTGCCGAGCTCGGAGTAGCGACCTGGGGCAAATACGGGATTGCGGCCTACCAACATATGCAGGCGCGGGAGTGGCGGCCGACCTCCACGCCAACAACTCAGCGGGAAAACGCTGCAGCCCTCCAGACCCCGTTTACCCCCCCTGGCCGGTGAGGGATATCCCGGCACCACCAAGCGACGGACACAACACGACCGACCCAAGAGTACCTAAACGGTGAGCGAGATACCCAGACCACATAACGTGCAAACAAGCGAGGCGCCTGAGGCCCAGCCAAAATGACCGCCCAGCCAAGACACAGGAAAAAGCCAGCGGTCAGCCGTGCCGCACTCCACCCTCTGATGGCCCTAGACCAGCTGTGCCTACAATTCTGCACAACATTGGTGGACAGGGGGATGACCTACCAGCGGGCTACACAATTAGTGGCCTCGTGGCTAAGACCAATCACCCGCAGACGTCACTACGACCACCCAGCTCTGGCCTTCCAGGCGGCCACCAGGCAGCGCAAACGCCAAAGGCCGGCATGGCGGGAGCACGAAACGGGCGCACACATCAGCCCCCTCGCACAGAAAAGCAATACCACCGAACAGACCCTAAGGCCCAGCACTCTACCTGACAATGGCTGCAAGATCTCACCAAAGGCCCAGGAGAACCGGCAAGCACACAGGCGGACACGCAACGGCCCGACCTCCCACCAACATGTCAGCGAGTACTCACCCACAAGAGGTCGGAACCACCTGATGAAGAAGCAGACAGCGGCAACGAAGACGGCCCTGACATGGTGGCACATAAGGCAACATACAACACACCGGGAACTGCCGACGCCAGGGAATGGACTTGCTTTACAACCCACTCCGCAGCCTGAAAACAGAAGTCACTCTCCCCGGCTATCGGGAAATTACTTGTCAGGCATAGGCTGAACTGTCTCTACAACCGGTCAGCCACACGGACTAGAGCCATACACGCTCTCCAGTTCCTTACCGCCAGTGGTATTTTCTTATATTTTCCCCATATGATTGCCTTTTCTCCTTATGTTTTTTCTTTCACCTTCGTCCCCAAGCAATGTTTAATACCCTTATAGCCTAGCATGTTTAATAATGAGGTACCAATGACAAACATAGCGTTTCATATATTTGCTTTATTTTAATAGAAACTTCCTTATATAAGCCTGTTCTAGAAACCTGTTTTGGATGCCTGTTTCACTAGTCCTATCTCCTTCTCAGCATGAACCTGATTGCAGGGCCCTGCTAAAAATAAGATTGCATGTGTCTTGTCTATATCCTCAGTCACGCCTCTGCATACTATATCCTACCAAGTACACATAGGCTACCTCAACACTCACCTTAACAATATTGGCAGCTACTGCCTATGCCATAAGCCTGATTACACGTAGCCTTTTACCCTACTCGTTTCAGCTTTAAAGCAAGATTCTCAACGAATATAATCCTGGCATATGTACGACTGTTAGTCCCTCTCAGGCATGTAATACCTAATACTCAACTTGATCATACTGTAAATAGATCCATCATAAGCCTGTTTATTAAGCTGTTATATATATAAAAAATTGTGCAAATGTTTCATGCCACTGCATACCATGTGCAACACTTGAAATACGCTGTTGTGGCGACTGTCGAAATATTGTGACTATCTGCACTACCAAAATAAAGAATTAAAAAAAAAAAAAAAATAAAACTAATTTCCAAAGTACTGTGTAAGATTAATGTACAGACACAAGAAACATAAACATCATAGAGTCATTTATAAAGGTTATAGACACATAATTAATATATCCACAGATATTGTATACAGGTAATATGCACACACGTAACATAGTAAGGTAATAATAGGTAATTAAGTTATAAATACTGCAATAATAGTGTATGCATTAGTGATATATATATATATATATATACACACACACATTTAAGTATTGCATATACCAGTAAAATATGTATATACGAGTCCTGTGCATATAGACCACTTATAAATACAGATAATGTATGTACGGGTTGTATTCGCACTGTGACTCCTAGCGTGTAGGACACGCTTTGAAATAATTCAGTCGCCTATGTCAACCACACCCACTGCGGACAGGTGTATAAAAGCAGCCACACAATCTCTATTCATAAACACGGCATTGCAGAATATTCAGCATTGCAGAACGTTTAACTTGGCATTAACTTAGGGTGCATTAGATGATACCAGCTATCTAACATGTTTGTAGGCATACTAATCACCTGTCCATGGCGCACTGCCGGCAGTCCTTATACCTACAAATAGGTGAATGATGCTGGATCAGTGCTAACAATTTTCACCTGTCATTAGACTTTGCTAAGTGAAAATGTTGCCCTCACGAGTAGAAATGCAGCCCTGGTGAGTATGTGATTTAGTGCCCAGATGTGCAGTGGCAAGTAACTTTTTAGATCTTGCTAGTAGCGTATTACTGGACGATGCTCTGATACTTTCTAGTCTCACCTGCAGTGGTACCATTTGCATGCACAGGTGCATCTTCTGGCATCACGTTAACCGCATGTGACAGACGTTATGGATGTATTTGTCATTTAGAGTACACAGTCCTTCCATGATCCTCACTGCTTTGTCTGGTGAGTTACAGGTGACACTCGGGTGGCTGTGCTTGTGGTTTGACTTTCCTCACCATTCCTGATATCTGCTGTCCCATCTCCGGCTAATAGTTGATGCTGGTTTTCCTATATTCTGTTGTTGGCAAGATATTAGAACTTTGCCGTCTGTTCACAGGATCCTTTCCACGGTCTCTTTATTTTAAGGACTGGTAATATGTCTTGCTGTCCATTCCTCTATTTTCTACACTTTCCCTGGCTGTGCCCTATGTGGTTAGACCCCCGCTGGTCCAGACACAGGCTCACACTGATGGAATTCCAACCTAAGATCACCATGCACAATGCCATGTATCTGACGGCGTGCGGTAATGCCTATTGCCATTGAGCTCTAGAGTAACAGAAACTTGTTTTCTGGAAACAGATGACTCTAGGTTTGGAGGACGACCAAGGTTTATTCCATGAAATATCCTGGATGATGCATATATTGTTTATATTCTCCAAGAAACACCTGGATACAAGATAAACCTCATATTCCTCCTGTAAGAACGCTTTATAGGAAATCAATAAATGTCATGTTGTAATAGGAACATTATGCACATACACACCTTACCCTTCCTATAAGGGACCTTGAGTAAATTGACTTGTGACCAGCCAAAGTGAATAGGAAAATACTGCAATCTGAGTGTGGGTGGAGCTAAATGAAGCAGGGATCCAGAACGTACAGGATTCAGGTTACAATGTATTCATCTGATATCAAGATACAAGAGGTTTCACAATAAATAGGAAGTATACATTGATGCTAGCCTGGTGACTTTGAACAGGACAAGAAATTCAACATAAGGAACCGGAGGCAAGACAGGACAAAGATGATGCATTTTCAGAGACCAGTTCAGCATTAGGGGAATAACAGTGCCCAAGCAGAGTTTGTAATCTGAGTAGATCACGTGTTAGACAAATACACATAATCACAGGCAACAAAGAAAATATTAAAGATAATGCTCAAAAACGGCAAATGGAACAAACACTTAAAACGTAACCTATAGGGAAGAAAGAAATTACAATTATTGATATAGCGCCTACATATTCCGCAGCGTTGTACAATAGGTAAACCAAGACAAACACTTAATTCTAATATAACATGTTTGACATACGGGAACAGTAGGTGAAGAGAGCCCTGCGCAAACGAGCTTACAATCTAAAGAACACGTGGAGACACATTGGTGTATGATGTGACAGAATTGGTGGCATTAATGGCGCTAAGGTCCCTCCCTTGACAGATGGGCCCTAACTCAGGCCTTGATTTAATGAGCTTTCCAAATGATGCAATACTGTTAGAACTACTTTCCAATGTAATTATCTGCAAAAACTCCCGTAGACTTTAATTGGTGTCGCTTGTAGATAAATCCTTTGGAAGGTTTTCTTAAAGTATTGAATCATTCCAAAAGCTTATTAAGCGTAGGCCTCCGTTAGAAAATGAACATCGAGTGGGGAAGGACTGTGTTTTTGCAAAAGCAAAAGGGAGGAGTGAAATAATCTAAGAAGGCCCAGCTAATAGGCAAATGTCAAATTGTCCCAGATGTAAAGCCAAGCATAAGTGTCTGTGGTGGCACTAAGTACAAGATACTAAGTATCAGTAAACAGCGCCAAGCTTTTTTCAATCTTGAAATAAAGATCTTGAAATAATAGCGGTAGCGTAAAAAAACATAAAAGTATTATTCTGAATTTGCTTGTAACAATCAACTTCAAAAGATTTACAGGTGCTTTGTACAAAAGAAAAAGGCTTGCTTTTTGGACCGGATTCACATAGCGTCCATATAATGTTCGTTTAAGGAGGAGTAATAAGATGAAAACAAAAGATAAAAAAGGCAAATTAGAAATCCACTGTGGAATGAAATTTAAACTTTTTGACAATAATCAAAATAGCCTCAATTCAAGCCTTTGGCCCATGCCCCAGGTATTCCATTATTGTTATGAAAATAAAGGTTGTGCTATCATTAGAAATGTAAGCCTGGTCTGTATGTGATATACATCTATATACAGCTAGCTAGTAGAGAGTATTGATCAACAAAACAAACTATGGCAGCCAAATAGTAACACATTTCCCCAATGCATTTAATTAAATTAAGTTATAAAAATGTGCCTGTCGTTAATAAAACTGAATATGGTTAAAAAAAAAAAAAAGGGAAAATATGTGTGATTTAAAACGACATAATAGTTCAAAATAGCACAAAACAGATTGTAAGTCGTCATGTCTCCATAAATCCAGCATGGCGTTGCAGATTTTGTAATGGCGAAGATCAATTTGCGTAGAAGGAAAAATATTAGGCCATCTCTGCCAGGCTGAGCAGACTTGTGAAATGCCATCAATGTGGGGGCCTGGAAGTAGTGACAACGCACTGTTTGAACAGAACTGACAGACTGTGCAAAGCTGATATACATCTCTCATAATACAAGACCAACAGAGAATCAAATTACTAATGTCTGAAAATAGAGTAATCCCCATGTCAACCAATGCTTTTGTTGATTAGTACACATATACTTTGTGCTATTATTCTAGGCAGCACCTTCACAGTAGTAGCGCAGCAGTATGATCATGTAATTTCTTAGCAGCTACTGAGTGAGTCCCAGTTGTCACAATGTCTTGTGCTTTGTCACCAGTCTAACTGGGGTCCATGTATGTCTCACTACCCCATGGCCATCACAGCTTCTAGTGTTGTCTTAAGCACCCACTATAACCACTCCTAGCCAAACTGTCTTTACCAATAGTCCACCCCGAGATGAGCTGCATGCTACCTGAGTGACTTAAACTACAATATAACTGGGACTTATTTTTACACTTGGTGGACAAGACCCCAAATATCAACATACTGGTATCACCAAAACTGCACCAACATACCCACATACTGGTATCATCAATATTGCACCCCCATATATCCACATATTGGTATCACCTAAAATACTCACATATTGCTATTATCTGAATTGTTCCCAAATACCTATATATTGATATCAGCAATACGGCAGCCCAAATTCCCACATTGATATCGCCCCTACTGCACCTCAATTTTTTTGAAATACTAACCTTACCTACACAGCATCCAATCCTTAGCACCCACTCATACAAACATCACATACACAGAACCCAATCCTTAGCACTCACGCATACCAACATTATCTGCACAGCACCCCAATCCTTAGCACCCAGTCATACTTACGTCCCATACTTACGTCTTATACACAGCACCCAATCCTTAGCACCCACTCATACTAACATCACCTACACAGCACCCAGTACTTAGCACCCACTCATACAAACATCACCTACAGAGCACCCCAATCCTTAGCACCCACTCATACTAACATCACATACACAGCACCTAATCCTTAGCGCCCACTCATACTAACATCACCTACAGATCGATCACCCACTCATACTAACATCAACTACACAGCACCACAATCCTTAGCACCCACTCATACTAACATCACCTACAGAGCACCCCAATCCTTAGCACCCACTCATAGTAACATCACCTACAGAGCACCCCAATCCTTAGCACCCACTCATACTAACATCACATACACAGCACCTAATCCTTAGCGCCCACTCATACTAACATTACCTACAGAGCACCCCAATCCTTAGCACCCACTCATACTAACATCACCTACAGAGCAACCCAATCCTTACCACCCACCCATGCTAACATCACCTACAGAGCACCCCAATCCTTAGCACCCACTCATACTAAAATCACCTACAGAGCACCCCAATCCTTAGCACTCACTCATACTAACATCACATACAGAGCACCCCAATCCTTAGCACCCACCCATACAAACATCACCTACAGAGCACCCAATCATTAGCGTCCACTCATACTAACATTACCTACAGAGCACTCCAATCCTTAGCACCCACTCATACTAACATCACCTACAGAGCACCCCAATCTTTAGCACCCACCCATACAAACATCACTTACAGAGCACCCAATCATTAGCGTCCACTCATACTAACCACCTACAGAGCACCCCAATCCTTAGCATCCACCCATACAAACATCACCTACAGAGCACCCAATCATTAGCGTCCACTCATACTAACATCACCTACAGAGCACCCCAATCCTTAGCACCCACCCATACAAACATCACCTACAGAGCACCCCAATCCTTAGCACCCACCCATACAAACATCACCTACAGAGCACCCAATCATACTAACATCACCTACAGAGCACCCCAATCCTTAGCACCCACTCATACTAACATCACCCACAGAGCACCCCAATCCTTAGCACCCACCCATACTAACATAACCTACAGAGCACCCCAATCCTTAGCACCCACTCATACTAACATCACCCACAGAGCACCCACCCATACAAACATCACCTACAGAGCACCCCAATCCTTAGCACCCACTCATACAAACATCACCTACAGAGCACCCAATCATTAGCACCCACCCATACTAACCTCACCTACAGAGCACCCCAATCCTTAGCACCCACTCATACTAACATCACCTACACAGCACCCCAATCCTTAGCACCCACTCATACTAACATCACCTACAGAGCACCCAATCATTAGCACCCACCCATACTAACCTCACCTACAGAGCACCCCAATCCTTAGCACCCACTCATACTAACATCACCTACACAGCACCCCAATCCATAGCACCCACTCATACTAACATCACCTACACAGCACCCCAATCCTTAGCACCCACCCATACTAACATCACCTACACAGCACCCCAATCCTAAGCACCCACCCATACTAACATCACCTACAGAGCACCCCAATCCTTAGCACCCACTCATACTAACATCACCCTCAGATTAATATACTGCTCCGACCAGTACTTCTCTTCTTGTATTCAAAAAATCTCCCCACAACCCTGCACCCCCAGGTTATTCTCACCTGTTGTGAAGGATTCCGGATACACTTCGGTTTGTACTCTCCTGCCTCTGATACTCTCACCTGCTTCTTCTGTTACTCAAATCCCCTTCCTCCTTCCCCTTTACTGTATTCAAATCCTGCCTAATTCTCGTTTCCCTCTGTTACTCTCCTGTCTGTGTTACTCGTTTCCCTCTGTTACTATCCTGTCTCTGTTACTCTCCTGTCTGTGTTACTCGTTTCCCTGTTACTCCCCTGTCTCTGTTACTCTCCTGTCTCTGTTACTCCCCTGTCTCTGTTACTCTCTTCTTTTCTCAGTTCTTTAAATAATTCCTCAGTCCTGCCACCTGTTACTTTGCACCTTCACTGCTCCTCTCTGTCCTTTTACTTTAATTATCCTTCCGTCTGTGACCCCTTACTTCATCCTCTCCCCATCTCCCACCAGCCTGTGACTTTGTTATCTCTCTGTCGTCTCTCCGATACTCTGTCCCCAGTCCCTAATACTCTGTCTGATACTTTCTTCAATGGTGTCCGTCCCTGCCTCTTCCACTCTCCCCGATGCAGCAACCCTATGCCTCTACTATCTGTCTGTCACCCTACCTGTACCCTATATCGGTACCACCTACCTGTACCCCCTATGTCAGTGTTCCTGAACCACCTATCTATGTCACAGTACCTGTACCTCCAGCTTGTATCACTCAGCCTGTACCGCTTTCTGCCTGTACCCCCTATGTCACGGTACCTGTCTGTACCACTCACCCTGTACCCCCTGTCTACCTGTGCCCCCAATCTCCTCCTCTGTCTGTGGTCCTACCTGTGTCTGCCTCCTTCCCTTTGTGTTGTAGAAAGGTATGTGATGTGTGATCTCTGGGGGGTGGGGGAGACAGACGGGAGGGGGGCTGAAAGAGGAGGAGGAATGAGGCTAAAAGCCGATTTGGAGTTAAATGCTTAAATGCAAAGCAGTTTGCAAATAGGAAAAGGGGCCAGAAGTCAGTGTGAGGCTCAAATCTGACAGCAGTAGTGAACCATGAAGCTTACAGTCTGTCAGCTAGATTTACAACAAAAGATCACAATTATAATGTCATCATCTGGGATTTAAAGCAGAGTCTGCATCTGCAATATTCCTCAATAAATCCAGCCCCCTGCTCCATTAAATATGATAAAATATTAGATATAATAGATTCACTTTTTTTCTCTATCTAAAATCCAGTGTTTGAGGTTACATATTTTCTGTAATATTATGTATTTTGTTTATATAAGATTAAAAGGAATATATAGGAAGAAAAATAGTTATACACAATACTAAAGAAGGTAAAAATAGCAGAATCAAATAATGAGTATTTAGTAAAGGTAATATGTTAACTTGTGTACATCATATAATCAGTTAAGTATCATGTTTCAAATTGTTACATGTTTATATTACATACATACGGTATATTAACAGTACAGGCCTCACACACATAAACATACAATATAGCAAACAAGATATAGTGTACACAGAGCTCATACATAGACAATATATTCCACAATATATAATACACACAATGCTCACACATAGACAATATATTACACAATATAAAATACACACAATGCTCACACATAGACAATATATTACAAAATATAAAATACACAATGCTCACACAGACAATATATTACACAATATAAAATACACACAATGCTCACACATAGACAATATATTACAAAATATAAAATACACAATGCACACAAATAGACAATATAATACACAATATAAAATACACACAGTGCTTACACATAGACAATATATTCCACAATATAAAATACACACAATGCTCACACATAGACAATATATTACACAATATAAAATACACACAATGCTCACACATAGACAATATATTACACAATATAAAATACACACAATGCTCACACATAGACAATATATTACACAATATAAAATACACACAATGCTCACACATAGACAATATATTACAAAATATAAAATACACAATGCTCACACAGACAATATATTACACAATATAAAATACACACAATGCTCACACATAGACAATATATTACAAAATATAAAATACACAATGCACACAAATAGACAATATAATACACAATATAAAATACACACAGTGCTTACACATAGACAATATATTCCACAATATAAAATACACACAATGCTCACACATAGACAATATATTACACAATATAAAATACACACAATGCTCACACATAGACAATATATTACACAATATAAAATACACACAATGCTCACACATAGACAATATATTACACAATATAAAATACACACAATGCTCACACATAGACAATATATTACACAATATAAAATACACACAATGCTCACACATGGACAATATATTACACAATATAAAATACACACAGTGCTTACACATAGAGAATATATTACAAAATATAAAATACACAATGCACACAAATAGACAATATAATACACAATATAAAATACACAATGCTCACACATAGACAACATGAAAAACACACAATGCGCACACATAGACAATATATTCCACAATATAAAATGCACACAATGCTCACACATAGACAATATATTACAAAATATAAAATACACAATGCTCACACAGACAATATATTACACAATATAAAATACACACAATGCTCACACATAGACAATATATTACAAAATATAAAATACACAATGCACACAAATAGACAATATAATACACAATATAAAATACACACAATGCTTACACATAGACAATATATTCCACAATATAAAATACACACAATGCTCACACATAGACAATATATTACAAAATATAAAATACACAATGCACACAAATAGACAATATAATACACAATATAAAATACACACAATGCTCACACATAGACAATATATTACACAATATAAAATACACACAATGCTCACACATAGACAATATATTACACAATATAAAATACACACAATGCTCACACATAGACAATATATTACACAATATAAAATACACACAATGCTCACACATAGACAATATATTACACAATATAAAATACACACAGTGCTTACACATAGAGAATATATTACAAAATATAAAATACACAATGCACACAAATAGACAATATAATACACAATATAAAATACACAATGCTCACACATAGACAACATGAAAAACACACAATGCGCACACATAGACAATATATTCCACAATATAAAATGCACACAATGCTCACACAGACAATATATTCCACAATATAAAATACACACAATGCTCACACATAGACAATATATTACACAATATAAAATACACAATGCACCCAAATAAACAATATAAAATACACACAAGGCTCACACATGGACAATATGTTACACAATATAAAATACACACAATGCTCACACAGACAATATATTCCACAATATAAAATACACACAATGCTCACACATAGACAATATATTACACAATATAAAATACACAATGCACCCAAATAAACAATATAAAATACACACACGGCTCACACATGGACAATATGTTACACAATATAAAATACACACAATGCTCACACAGACAATATATTCCACAATATAAAATACACACAATGCTCACACATAGACAATATATTACACAATATAAAATACACAATGCTTACACATAGACAATATATTCCACAATATAAAATACACAATGCACCCAAATAAACAATATAAAATACACACAAGGCTCACACATGGACAATATATTCCACAATATAAAATACACAATGCACCCAAATAAACAATATAAAATACACACAATGCTCACACATAGACAATATATTACACAATATAAAATACACACAATGCTCACACATAGACAATATATTACACAATATAAAATACACACAAGGCTCACACATGGACAATATGTTACACAATATAAAATACACAATGCTCACACAGACAATATATTCCACAATATAAAATACACACAATGCTTACACATAGACAATATATTCCACAATATAAAATACACACAATGCTTACACATAGACAATATATTCCACAATATATAATACACACAATGCTTACACATAGACAATATATTCCACAATATAAAATACACAATGCTCACACATAGACAATATAAAATACACACAATGCTCACACTTAGACAATATATTACACAATATAAAATACACAATGCACACAAATAAACAATATAAAATACACACAATGCTCATACATAGACAATATATGACACAATCTAAAATACACACAATGCTCATACATAGACAATATATTACACAATATAAAATACACGCAGTGCTCACACATAGACAATATATTACACAATATAGGATAGGAAGTGTCCACACATAACAGGGTATAAAGTACACACAGCACAAAACACAAAGATAAAGCAGCACACAATATAAAGTACACATAGTGCCACCGCTCACAAACAGACAATATAGCACACAATATAAAGATCAAATCCTGCTCTCACACATGCAATATGTTACACGATACAAAGTATACAGAGGTAGGCAACCATCAGCACTCCAGATGTTGTGGACTAAATTTCCCCTTATGCTTTGCAACACGCTGGCCTACCCCTGATATAGAGTATACACAGTGTGAACATGCAGGCAATATAACATATATAATGTACATTTAAGGCCCACACAGAAACAATATAAAATCCAATATAAAGTACACGCATTACTCACAGACAGAAAATATAACACAGAATATAAAGAACATACAGTGCTCGCAACCTATCAAATTACGCGCACAATATAATGCACCTTGTAAGTTATACACAGAGGCACAGACAATGCCATATAAAATACACACAAACTCACACACAATATAAAGTATGCATGATTCTCACAAGTACACGACAATGAAGTATGCTAGGGGCATGTCAAGGTTAGAAGCCCTAACTCGCAAACAATGAGGCAAGCTTAATCTTACACAATACCGGTCTTAGAGTGTCCGGGTCTTAGAATGGCTGGACTTAAAATAATAATATAAGGTATATATGAGGTCTGTACAGAATGTATTCAGCCACGCTACATGAAAAATAAAGACATTTATTGTCGAAGATACAGAAACATTATACATAGGACAATGACGCCTCAGTCCCTTTCAAAGTAGGCACCTTGGGACCTCACACAGTTCTCCCAGCGTCTCTTCCACTGTTCAAAACATTTAGCGAAATCCTTTGTTGGAATCTCCATCAGTTGCCTCGTCGTATTTACCCGAATGTCATTAATCACTCTTAATCATCTGAATAGTTTCTGTGGAGGAATGTACAAGCTTAAATTTGTTGCAGATTTGTTGCTGTACTCGTTCAGTAATTTTGAAAGTGACGGCCACACAGTACACATGCTCACTCAACGGCATCTAGCGACCCCACTGACTAGTACAATCAAGTCGTCATTGTTCACACATGTGCATTCTAGTCCACTCTCCTCCACTACCACGTTACATTGATGTGGCGCAAAACCGTTCTCGTTATATTAACAATGGCTGGACTTTTTCTGGACAGACCTTGTATAATAGTCAAATACAAGCCAAGGTCAGGATCGGAGACAGACGGATAACTGAGTATAACAGAGCCAAGGGGCAGGGATATCAGAATACAGAATAATCGGTGAAACAAAGCCAAGTCAGTTACCAGTAAACCAAGACAAATATGAATGCACTCTCGGGCTTGCAAACCATGACAGGACATATAAAGAGGCCCCTGTGGGCTGTGGCCTCTGATTGATTCAAGTTACGTTTTGCTCCAAAACTAAATGAGACCCACATTGTGTGGGTAGAGAGTACTGGCAGGGCGTTCACACAAGATGCGGGCTAGCATAAAGAGAGGCAGAGGCGGAGATAGATCTGCATCATTGCCAACATCGGAACAATGTCTGATGTCATCGATTCCGGCATAGGGTTGCTGGATTGGAAGAGAGTGCCCAGGACTGTCGGGGAATGTCCACAATGCTGATCTGGTATGACAGAGCCCAATGATAGCCTATGTAAATCACCCCATCCAAGCACATAAGTCCTATATTCACTAAAGTATGAATTAAAAAATGGTTTGTAAAATTAACCAAAACTTGCTGATTTAGAAAATTCTCCAATTTAACTATAGTCACAATCTGACTAATTTAGCCTGAATTTTGCAGCTGGTATTTTAGGTCTCCACCATTGGCAGTTTAAGGTCTATATTTCATAGCAGAGTACAGAGGGGCCCAAGTGTATACAGCAGAGCTTCCCAGGATTGGGAATGATGACAGACTGTCCTTATAGGGGCTGTTATAATGGCCTGTATTAGCACTAATTCCCCAGCTGTCCGCACATTTCCCATTCACAACAAACCGGTATCATAAAAGTTCTGATTGTAATGTTTCAGTTAAAAATGTCTGATTAATGGGAGATGATTTTTAGAAATATGTGAATAATGGAGATATTTATTGGCTGGGTTCTGTTATTCAGGATAATGGGAACGTGAGACTGGTTAGTGGAGTCAGGCGCGTTGCTGTGTTTTCTGCTTTCTGATTTTAGCTTCTAGTAAATCCTCTTGAGCTGCATCTGTTGAACCTGCTGTTATCCTGAGCAAAGCAGATAATACTCCATAACCCCCGCACTGCCCTGCCCTGCCTCTCCTGGCACTGCCCTATCTCTACTGGCACTGCCAGACCCCACCTGTTACTGCCCTACCTCTCTTGGCACTGCCCTATCTCTCCTGGCACAGTTTGCCATATTTCTCCTGGCACTGCCATACTTTATTTGGCACAATCTCCCCTACCTCTCCTGGCACATTCTGCCCTACCGTCCTGGTACAATCTGTCCTACCTTGCCTAGAAATGGATTGGCACTACCCTACCTTTTACTGTTTGTGCCTGAACTCTCCTGGGAGTGCTGTGTCCAAAACTCCCCAGCACTGCTATGCCTTACCTCCGTGGCATTGCATTTCACTCTTTTGGCACTACCCTACCTTTCCTGGTATTACCCTAACTCTCCTGGCAAGTACCTTCTTCTCCTGGCACTACCACCTCTCTTAGGAGTGCCTAAACTCTCACTGTACTACCTCTGCTGACATTAACTGTTGTGGCATTGCCCTCCCACTATGGCAACCATTCTATCTGTCCTGGCACTGCCATTATCTCTCCAAGTATAGCTCTACCTGTCAGGCCCCCCAGGGATAAGTCTTTTATCTGTGCCCCCCACCCACTCATATTTGTAATGGATGTCTAGGAAATTATTTTCAATAACAACAAATAATAAAGATGACATGGAATGCCAATGTTAGTAGAAAAAAACAACCAACAAACTAATAATTTAATAGCCATTATTACATATATCCTTTGTGCTGTCACCCATCTCATGCCCCTTTTTCTTAGCTGCCAACTAACCTTTATGCCAACTACATAATTACCCCCATATAGACTACAAGTGAGTTTAGGGACATCCAGGCATAGACAGACGTGAGCAATGAGACAGCATTGAGAGAAAGTCAGAGATAAAGTAGTGACAAACACAGATATATAGAAAGCTATTGAGTCAAAACAGTAAGCAGAGACAGCCACAAGGATATAACATATAGGTGAGGCAGTCTTGCGCTATGGGGCGTGTTGTTAGACAGTATGGGATTAGTTTAGACCAGTGGTTCCCAATCCAGTCCTCAAGTACCACCTAACAGTCCAGGATTTAGGTTATTACCCAGGTGTGTCTAAGGGAGGGGTTCTCAACCCAGTCCTCAAGTACCCCCTACCAGTACAGAATTTAGGGATTACCCTGTTGTGTCTAAAGTGGTTTTTATTTATTTAATTTTTCTTCTTCTAAAAACACCTTACACACAACAGGGTAATCCCTAAATCCTGGACTGTTAGGGGGTACTTAAGGACCGGGTTAGGAACCACTGGTCTAAAGGGTTTTAGAAAAATAAAACACACTTTAGACACAACAGGTTAATCCATAAATCCTGGACTGGTAGGGGGCACTTGAGGACGGAGTTAGGAATCCCCTGTTTACACAATCAGGGATTGAGAGGGTGACAGTCACAAGGTGGGCTGGCAGTTGTCAAACAGTGGATGCAGGCTTTCATAACTTCGGGACTGAGGTGACATCAAAAATTGGGGTAGAGTAAGGCATAAATGGGGACAGTGGGAGTAATGTCTCAAATTAACAAAAATGGCCAGATAAGGTCAGGCCAGACCAGTTTGGGGACAGAGATCACATTGAACAGCAATGACAAGTAAAAGGGTGTTTGAAGTGCAACAAAGTAAACGTGTGATAGTTATCTGGCAGGGATGACAGTTGGATGTAATGGTTGACAGGCAGGTGACAGAGCACAAATTGATGACATTCATAGTAAAGGTGACAGTTAAATGTGGAGGGCAGGGGGAGTTGCAGGTAGAGGACCTATTGTAATCAAGAAGTGAGAATGTCAGGGGAAAAAAACTGAATATCAGAAGTGAGGATAGACTGTTAAAAGACAGATTAGACAGTAACAGGAAAGGTTGGTCAATTGCAGAGTAGCTATCAGAAGTGAGTTTAGACAGTGAGGGGAGGGGGGACCGTGACAAGGATATACGCTAGTGCACAGACATACAGAGCGCTCCACTTGCTCTAATTTGATTAAACAAACCTGAAAAATTTTATTAACAAATTAGTTGAAAGGAACAATATTAACTCCCTCGCACTCACACAAATTGTAATGTCAGAAACTGCATACTCTTACTTATAACTACCTTCTCTCTATTCTTGCCAGGTCTCCATCAGAATACAGAGTTCATAAGTGTCCTCCATGCCAGCTCATATTTTGTGATGTCACCCAGAGAAGAGAAGTACATTCTGATTGGGCAACACTCTCACACAGTGCATTCGGAATACAGAATTCATTAGTGTACTCCAACATGTTTCAATCTGGCGTCTATGCCAGATCACATATTGTGATTTCACCCAGAGAAGAGGGGCACATCCCGGTCGGCAGTTGTGGTGTTCTTGCATTCTTTGTTACATCACAATATTCGGCCTATGGCTAGACCTCAATTTATTACCTTAACCCCTTAAGGACCAAACTTCTGGAATAAAAGGGAATCATGACATGTCACACATGTCATGTGTCCTTAAGGGGTTAAAGGTTCTTTAAGCTAGGCTCAATGACCAGAGTAAAAAAAAAGGCATTGTTAGGTGGATTAGGAAAGAAAAAGAAAAGGATTGTAAACCCACTGTGCCAACTCTGATATCCAATAAACGAATATAAAATAATCTAAAAAAGTGAAAGAAAACACAGTTCCAGCTAATTGGGGAGTTTATGAGTGCATGCCTGCAAAATATAATACAGAAAATGGCTCTGAAATATCAGATATTTGGGGCTGATTGGCCAATAAATTACAATTCACTGGTGGGTTCTCAACAACTCCCAGTTAAATGACTAAACCTATGTTTCCTATTGAACTTGTACTTTCTGTTTCTCATAGACGTTTCTTACTGTCTCTCAGTCTGTCTCGTACACTGTCAGTCAGCTCCTTTCTCTCAGATTCTCTCCATATAAGGGAATCTCTCTCAGCCCCCTCTGGGTATTTACTAAGCGGTGTATTTGGAGATTTTGGCAGATGCAGGATATTAATTCACCTTCTACCCTCCAGCCACAGAGAGGAAACACAAGGTTTTATTATAAAAATTACACATATTAACACATCCCGTGCCAGTGACCAGCACATTAACCTTTAATCAAAACCAAAATGTCCATGTCCTGCTGCGTATCTGCAGAGCATCACACAATTCTTCTCTTCTGTACTTGAGATCTGCAGATCATTGCACCAATACCCATGTAGCAGCTAGATTTCTGCAAGGTAAAGTCACATTAACCCTTCCCTCCCCCGGCAGTCCCTGAGCTGTCTCTATAGCTCATCTTCGAATTTTCTGTTTACTCTCTTTTTCTGTCTCCGCCCAGAAGGTCTCTCCGGCTCTTCCTTGCTGGCAAAGGTCTCTCGGCCAGAAGTTTCTCTCCCAGTGTTTTTGGTCTCACTCTCTTTATTTTGCTTGTGGCCGTCACTTCCCATCATGAGATCACTCGCCAGAGAGCGCTCCTATCACGTGCAAAACAAATTTAGCAAATTAATGCCAAATACAGACAGGAATTAAGCACTCAGAAAGTTGGGCATTCCTATAGAGAGGGTTCAAGGAGCAGACCTGAGTCAGGGGGGACTGGAAAGAAGACAGTGGTAGGTGAGACAGGCACACATACAGGGGTCGGGGGCCCAGGCAGATAGACAAGTGTCAGGGTAACAGATAAGGGTCTGGTGCCCAGGCACAAGTACAGGGGTCAAGATAACATACGTTTTGGGGGCCCAGGCACACAGACAGGGGTCCAGGTAACATAAGGGTAGAGGCCCATTCACACACGCAGGGGCCAGGGTAACAGATAAGGGTCAGGGGTCCAGGCACACAGACAGGAGTCAAGGTAACAAATAAGGGTCAGCGGCCTAGGCACACAGACAGGGATCAGGGGCCCATGCACACAGACAGGAGTCAGAGAACGACACCAAGGTTTTGGTCAGACAAATGGTGCTACCTAATGGAGTCTCTCTAATTAGGCGATTTAGACGGCGGCCGCCTATGGCCTCGCCGCCGCCTAAATCACCTTAGGGCAGACTTACATGTCGGGTCCTTGGTCCATGACTGAGGACCCGACATCAGGAGGGGGCCCTGCGGCTTGCCCTCTATGCCGCCGGGTGCGAGGCCCCTCCAGTCTGCCCAGAGAGCCAACGGTCAGTCGGGAGTGAGCTGTAGACGGAGGTGTCTCGCGATCCCCAGCCAATCAGAGCGTTGCCGCGGGTTACCACGGCAATGCTCTGACTTTTGGAGATCTCAAGACTCCTATCACATGGTCTGCAGCTCACACCCGGCGGAGGGAAAAGAAAAGGTATTTTTATTACCCCTCCTTCCCTCACACTGCCACCCCCTCCCTCCCTGACACTTGTCACCCCCTCACCAAGCCCCGTCACCCCTTCACACTGCCCCCTGTCACCCCCTACTTCCCTCACTCTGCCCCGTCACCCCTCACTAAGCCCAGTTACCCCCTCCTTCCGCACCCTGTCACCCCCTACTTCCCTCACTCTGCCCTCTGTAATTTCTCACTCAGCCCCCATCACCCCCTCCTTCCCTCACTCTGCCCCCTGTCACCGCCACCTGTCACCCCCTCCCTCAGCCTCTTGTCACCCCCACCCTCAGCCTTTCACCCCCTCCTTCCCACACTCTGCCCTGTCACCGCCACCTGTCATCCCCTCCCTCAGCCCCCTGTCCCCCCCTTCACTCACTTTGCCCTGTCACCGCCACCTGTCATCCTCTCCCTCAGCCCCCTGTCCCCCCTTCACTCTGCCACCTGTCACTCCCTGTCACCCCCTCCCTCAGTGACCTGTCCCCCTCTTTCACACTCTGTTACTCCTTTCCACAATCTGTCACCCTACTCCACACTGTCAGCCTCCTGCACTCTCTGTCACGCCATTTCACTCTGTCATCCCCTCCACTCACAAAGTCACCCCCATGACACACCCTGTCACCATTCCCCACACACACTATCACCCCTTTAACCCTGCCACACCCACTTCAATCCCTCCTAATCCTGTCACTCTCACCCCCTCCACTCAAACCGCACCTCCCCTCACATTGCCACACCCCCCCAATCCTGCCACACTCACCCTTTCTCTCACTGTCATGCTCCACTTCTCTTCCTGTCACACTCCCTCCTCCAACCCTGCACACACTCACCCTATTGCATTTACACCTCTTATCCTATCACCCCCCCATGACTCTGCCACACTCACCCTGTCACATTCACCCCCCTTGCCCTGTTACACTCACTCCAATAATGCCATATACACCCCAACCAAGCCACATTCATCCTGTCACATAAACAATTTAATCCTGTAACATTCCCTCCTCTAACCCTGTCACCCTCCCTCATTCTCACACTTACCCCACGACCCCATCTCATTCACCCCCTCATCCATCAAACTCACCCTGCCACAGTTTCCTCTTGTCACCCTGTCACAGTTACCCTTGAAGACAATCATCATACATATAAAGTTATAAAATATAGCTTCACCAAAGACAAAAGTGCACAAAGGCCACAGGCTGCCCCCCATATACACAAAACACAGCAAGCAGCTACCACACACACATACGGTCCCAGACACAAACATACACATGCTCACAGAAGCATACATTCACATACAAGGATAATCACTGTCAGACGCATTCTCAGGCACATACACAGGCAGACAATACCAGACACATGCAGAAATACACACAGCCAGATAAACACATTGTGACTGTATGTCTGTTTTAGTGTCTCTGTGCATCAGTGTGTTTGTGTGTGTATGCATGTGCATGTATCAGTGTGTATATGTATTTGTGTATTAGTGTTTAAATGTGTGCGTGTCTGTCGTATGATATGGGCAATGCAAAGATAAAGTTGCAAGCAACATATATATATATACAATACATGGGTAAACACATAAATGATAATATACATGTAAAGGAATTTAGAATATGTGGGGAAATGTCTATGACATTGTTTTCTTATCTGTAACTTTATTATTTGGAAAAATATATATATATGTATTTTTTTTTTTTTAAAAGCCCAACCAAAATGTTCATTTTTCAAATAACCCCTTCACACTGGCACTTATGTATACATGACTGCCAGGCTATACAACCATACCCAGCAATCGTGTATAAATGATTAGCATAATTGCAAATTAAATTTGTTTATTGCAAATTATGCCATAACTACAGTCAAAGTGCTCACAATGCAGCGGCATAGGGAGCTGTGACAATGCAAGCCTCTGAAGACGAATACAGAGACTACCTCTCTGTATCCAACGCTGCAAGCTCGTCATTCAATATAGGTACAGCTCCTTATGCACACACAAGGCAACCCCTATTTTTTTTTCCAGTAATGGTGTTAGTGGGGGGGCCTCATGTTTGAGTTTCGCCTAAGGCCTTGCAAAGTCTAGAGCTGCCCCTGGTGCTACCACTCTGTAAATGTTACCTGCTCTGCATGCACTGCAGATTTGGTGAACCATAGGGCTATGGCACATCGAGTTCCCCGAGTCACTGCACGTACCCCGTGGGCATTCTCACCTCCGGCACCAAACAGAACTAAACGGCCACAGCTGGGACGAATTTCCGCCTGTTTTACAGAAAAAAATTACAAGTGCAGCAAAAACAAAACAATAATAGAACCACAAACATAAATTATTATATACTGAGTAAAGCCCAAAAAACAATAATATCCTGCACTCACTGCCATCTTAACAACATTATGGGCCCCAGGGCAAAGCAGTGCATAGGAGTCCTGCCTACACACAACTCACAGGAATAAAAATTTAAATTATAGATAAAATTAAGCTTATTAATTTATTAGTACCTCCAACAAATTCAATACATACATACACGCACACAAGCACACCGACTGCTGAACACACACCGACTGGTAAATAGAGAAAAATACCAGCTCATTTAGCCTGACCTTCGGTGGGTCCTCGCTCAAATCTCAAGCTGGTTTTAGCTCAACTTGTGCCATTACAGAGAGAACATATTTGAAGCATATCAGACTGGTCCTACCTGTACGGGCAGTTCAGATCCGAAATGACAGCAAGTTCCCTCTGCACGAGAGACTGTTTAATACACACACAAACTACTCAATACACACACAGGCAGACTGCTCAATACACACACACACACACAGGCAGACTGCTCAATACACACACACAGGCAGACTGCTTAATACACACACACAGGCAGACTGCTTAATACACACACACAGGCAGACTGCTGAATATACACACAGGCAGACTGCTGAATATACACACAGGCAGACTGCTGAATATACACACAGGCAGACTGCTGAATATACACACAGGCAGACTTCTGAATATACACACAGGCAGACTTCTGAATATACACACACAGGCAGACTGCTGAATATACACACACAGGCAGACTGCTGAATATACACACACAGGCAGACTGCTGAATATACACACACAGGCAGACTGCTGAATATACACACACAGGCAGACTGCTGAATATACACACACAGACAGACTGCTAAGTACAGACAGTGTCCGCTGAATACCCACACATGGTGCTGTGTGTGTGTGAGGAGTGCTGTGTGTGAAGAGTGATGTATGTGTGGGAGGGGGCTGTGTGTGTGTGAGTAGTGCTGTGTGTAGGGGGGGGGGCTGTCTGTGTGTGTGGCAGAGTTTGAGGGGTGCAGGTAGCAAATGTGTGTTGTTGTTTTTTTTAATACTGCTATACATTAATAAAGTTTTTATCCTCACCTCCCTCCTTCTTACCTTTGGTGGTCCAGTGGTTAGTTCTGTATAGCTTACAACTCCTCTTGCTGCAGGCTGTCTCCTGTCCTCCCGCGTGCAGAATGCTGTGTGGAGCATTGCAATAGCAACGCGCGGCAACGCTCCACACAGCCCGCTTGCGCGAGGAGCGATCTGCCTCCTAAGTCCCTCCCCCTGCCTCCGGGTCCTCCTGCCCCCTCTCCTCTAACAAAGGGCATTTGGGCCGGTGAGGGAGCTCTCTGATCTCCTCACTGGCTCGAGAGGACGCACGGGAAGAAAACGGAGCCGGCTCTCCATGGGATCTGCCTCTCTCTGTCCTGTATTGCATAGAATCATCTGTTCACTGGGAGCCTACCATCCAGATCCTGTCAGCACAGTGTGGGGATACTCCCCTTTCCAGTGGATCTTTTCAAACCCAGAGCCAGGGGTGATAGGGCTCTGGTCCATGTGAGTTCTCCCCATTACTGCTTACTGTACATTACACTATCCAGATTGTCTGCGTAGCGCGCTTTTTTTGTGGTAATACTAGGGTTATTCTAGACATTTAGGTGTTAGATGCTAAATGTTTTGGAACCCCCATTACCGTCCCAGGATCCTTGCGTCTGAAACAGACATTCCTCTAGAACTGGTCCTTAATGAGGACTAGTTTCCAGGTCAATGGAAAGTATCTCCACAACCTGCCGCTGTCACCATCATTCTACACCGTGCCAATAGTGTTCACAGAGCATTAAGAGCTATAGTATTAATGCCACTAATAAATCCTTCCAATATATTTACATTTTTGCTGTGCATCACGTCTTTTGATATCATCCAATACTAGATCAGACCTATATATTTTCATCCACAGCTTTAACTACCATCACATAGTCTGTTTCAGCCTTCTCACCCAAGGATTTCACAGGCTACTTCAGATTTTCCTTTGACCTACTGGACATCTCTCTTGCTTATGTCCTCCTTACCCAGTTAATTGAGGGTGGGTAGCTATCTCTAGATGAAATGCTGAGTACCGTATCGTTTCTGTGTTTTAATGATAGACATAATGGCACTCCATGTCAAAATTTCACTGACTGATGTTTGTCAGTGAATTGGTTTGTAACTATAAAATGTGAACATGTCTAAGGGCTGTGAACATTTGTACCAGAAGTGGTGAACTACTCCAAACCAAACTTATAGATACTGAATGGCACCATACAATTGTATTATCAGGAGCATGGATGGAGATATTAACATAAAGGCCAGCACAGAATGCATTTACTCATTAAGCAATTATAAACACCGGAAAGAAAATGTAAGACACCATCAATAAGGCATCCCACACTTACCCTGCTATCAAGCATGGTAACTCATTTACAAATGAATACAAGTAGCATACAGCACATTCATACGTATTACTACACATATATGGAATTAAAATTAAATAAACTATGGCATTGTGGCAAAATCTTAAAGTGGCACTGTAGGCACCATAACAGCTTCATCTCATTGAAGTCGTTATAGTGTCAGGAGCCCACTGGCACAGTCCCTTCATTCAGCATTAAAAAATTTCTAAAGTTTTAATAATAATAATAATAATAAGTGTCCCCAGCAGCCCACCTCCTCTGTGCTGCTTAGACTAATGAGGAAACATTGATCTGAGCAGCAATTGCTGGCTGTGATTGGCTGAGAGTATCAGTTGACTGCTTTAAACCTATCACTATGCCCACTGCTGGTATGAATTGGTCTGGTTTTAAAGGATAGTAAATATTTGGTTTAGCCACGCATCCAGTAGGGCCTGGATTCTTATTTAGTGTTAAAATGCTCAAAAATGGTTTAACAATGAATAGGGAGATAATGCCAGAGGACTTCAGGCACTATAACCAATTCAATGAGATGAAATTATTACAGTGACTTCAGTGTCCCTTTAAAGGGACAGTATAGTCACAAGAACAACTACAGCTTATTGTATTTGTTTTGGTGAGTATAATCATTCCCTTCATTCTTTTTGCTATAAACACTGTCTTTTTTGGAGAAAATTCAGTGTTTACATTACAGCCTAGTGATAACTGGCCACTGGACAACTGGCCACTCTTCAGATGGCTGGTAGAGTTGCTTCCTGGGGCAGTGCTGCTCACTGTGCCCACTGTGTCCACCCTCTGCATTGAGACACAGAACTTTCCTCATTGAGATGCATTGATTCAATTAATCTCTATGAGGAGATGCGGATTTGACTTGTGCTGGCTATGCCACTGATCTGCCTCATTGACAGTCTCAGCCAATCCTATGAGAAAGCATTCTGATTGGCTCACAGAATCACTTCTGATAATGTCAGCATACAACAGGCATGCCTGAGGCAGACGGGACAGAGCCAGCAGCTGCAGACTTGAATACAAGCAAGCTTTTACTATATTTAGGGAGGCAAGATGGTGGTTTTAACACTATAGAGTCAGGAATACATGTTTGTATTCCTGATCCTATAGTCGTCCTTTAACACTAGGTTTTTCCCTCCATGCTATAACTTTAGTGGGGACATCATAAGTTGCAAACTTTCCTTCAGATGTACAGTCTGGAGATAAAGTCTTCAAATTAAATACATAATAAGATGAAACATTGTGTTTGATTTAGACTGTTAAAGCGGCACTGTCATGCCGAACTTACCTTTCCTCAATCTCTTCCTCTCCTCCCCCTCTCTCGGGATCTGTTATTCTTTTCTTCCTGTCTTCTTTAGTTTTCTTTAAAATCATAAGACAAAGTAGGGACTCTGTCTTATGGAGGATTCCTCCGCTTGACCAGCTCTGACCAGCGGAGGAGCAAAGTGTGCTTCATTTCCGCTGGTCAGAGCAATTTTCCCATGATCCCTAGCTTTCCTCCCTGTTCCCACAATGCTTCTTGTCAGTATTGCCGAACGTCCTGTCACTTAGACAGAACGCCGGCAAAACTGCCGAATTGCATCCTAACAGAATGAGCACTGTTTCTCCATTGGTGTTAGGATGCAATTCGGTACTTTGTTCGGATCGGAATTTCATTCAAATGAATGAAACTCCGATCCTATTCATTGCTGTGGCTGCATCTTACAGCCGCTTAGTAGATAACTCCCTAATTCCCACGGTATCAGGGAGCTATCTACTAAAAGGCTGAAAGACCTAAACTGGTCTTTCAGCCAAATTTACTAACACCAAGTAAAAATGACTTGGTATTAGTAAATAATATGCCCCTACTCGCTATACCGCGAGTAGGGGCATGTTTAGTAAGCAGTGAGCAGCCTGTGGCTGCTCACTGTAGAAAAAAAAAAAAAATATTGCCCCCCACCCCTAAATGACGGGTGGGGGCCGTAAAGTAAAATAAGGGAGGGAGACCTATTGTCCCCCCCCCCCGGCCCCCACCCCTGAGCGGTGGGTGGGGGCCATAAAGATAATGAGGGGGGGGGGACCTACTGTCCTCCCCCCCGGCCCCCACCCCTGGGCGGCGGGTGGGGGCCATAATAGTAGTAGGGGGGGGGGGACCTACTGTCCTCCCCCCCCGGCCCCCACCCCTGGCCGGCGGGTGGGGGCCATAATGGTAATAAGAGGGGGGGGACCTACTGTCCTCCCCCCCCCGGCCCCCACCCCTGGGCGGCGGGTGGGGGCCATAATAGTAGTAGGGGGGGGGGGGGGACCTACTGTCCTCCCCCCCGGCCCCCACCCCTGGGCGGCGGGTGGGGGCCATAATAGTAGTAGGGGGGGACCTACTGTCCTCCCCCCCCGGCCCCCACCCCTGGCCGGAGGGTGGGGGCCATAATAGTAATAGGGGGGGGGGACCTACTGTCCTCCCCCCCCAGGCCCCCACCCCTGGGCGGCGGGTGGGGGCCATAATAGTAGTAGGGGGGGGACGGACCTACTGTCCTCCCCCCCCCCGGCCCCCACCCCTGGCCGGCGGGTGGGGACCATAATGATAATAAGAGGGGGGGGGGGACCTACTGTCCTCCCCCCTCGGCCCCCACCCCTGGGCGGCGGGTGGGGGCCATCATAGTAATAAGGGGGGTGGAGACCTACTGCCCCCCCCCCCGGCCCCCACCCCTGGGCGGCGGGTGGGGGCACTAAGTAAATTCCCCCCCCCATCAAGGTGACTAGGGGTGCCCAAGCCCCTAGTCACCCACCCCCCACCCAAATAAAAAATGCCCCTACCTACCCCCTCACCCTAAAAAATAGTGAGGGGGGAATAAAATTGCTAACCTGTAAAGTAAAATTAAACTTACCATTCGACGTCTTCTTTTTTCTAAAATCTTCATTTTTCAGCCCCAAAAAAGGCCAAATAAAAAACCATCATAGCCGTCGAACTAAAAATAAAATAAAAAACTCGAGCGCAAAAAAAAAAAACCCGACGAAAAAGAAAAAACCCGAGCGCACAAAAAAATAATCCATCTTCACCCATGGAGGGCTCCGCGCAGACTGAGCTCCGCAGGGCGGGGCAAGGCTTATAAAGCCTTGCCCCGCCCTGCAATTAGCCTAAGAACACTCTGATTGGTGGGTTTAAGCCAATCAGAGTGCTCTTTGTCATTTTACAAGCGTGGGAAAGTTCTTTGGAATTTTCCCACGCTTGTAAAATGACACAGAGCACTGTGATTGGATGGCTTGAAATCCATCCAATCACAGTGCTCTGTGTCATTTTACAAGCGTGGGAAAGTTCTTTGGAATTTTCCCACGCTTGTAAAATGACACAGAGCACTGTGATTGGATGGATTTCAAGCCATCCAATCACAGTGCTCTGTGTCATTTTACAAGCGTGGGAAAGTTCTTTGGAATTTTCCCACGCTTGTAAAATGACACAGAGCACTGTGATTGGATGGCTTGAAATCCATCCAATCACAGTGCTCTGTGTCATTTTACAAGCGTGGGAAAGTTCTTTGGAATTTTCCCACGCTTGTAAAATGACACAGAGCACTGTGATTGGATGGCTTGAAATCCATCCAATCACAGTGCTCTGTGTCATTTTACAAGCGTGGGAAAGTTCTTTGGAATTTTCCCACGCTTGTAAAATGACACAGAGCACTGTGATTGGATGGATTTCAAGCCATCCAATCACAGTGCTCTGTGTCATTTTACAAGCGTGGGAAAGTTCTTTGGAATTTTCCCACGCTTGTAAAATGACACAGAGCACTGTGATTGGATGGCTTGAAATCCATCCAATCACAGTGCTCTGTGTCATTTTACAAGCGTGGGAAAGTTCTTTGGAATTTTCCCACGCTTGTAAAATGACACAGAGCACTGTGATTGGATGGATTTCAAGCCATCCAATCACAGTGCTCTGTGTCATTTTACAAGCGTGGGAAAGTTCTTTGGAATTTTCCCACGCTTGTAAAATGACACAGAGCACTGTGATTGGATGGCTTGAAATCCATCCAATCACAGTGCTCTGTGTCATTTTACAAGCGTGGGAAAGTTCTTTGGAATTTTCCCACGCTTGTAAAATGACACAGAGCACTGTGATTGGATGGATTTCAAGCCATCCAATCACAGTGCTCTGTGTCATTTTACAAGCGTGGGAAAATTCCAAAGAACTTTCCCACGCTTGTAAAATGACAAAGAGCACTCTGATTGGCTTAAACCCACCAATCAGAGTGTTCTTAGGCTAATTGCAGGGCGGGGCAAGGCTTTATAAGCCTTGCCCCGCCCTGCGGAGCTCAGTCTGCGCGGAGCCCTCCATGGGTGAAGATGGATTATTTTTTTGTGCGCTCGGGTTTATTCTTTTTCGTCGGGTTTTTTTTTTTTTGCGCTCGGGTTTTTTATTTTATTTTTAGTTCGACGGCTATGATGGTTTTTTATTTGGCCTTTTTTGGGGCTGAAAAATGAAGATTTTAGAAAAAAGAAGACGTCGAATGGTAAGTTTAATTTTACTTTACAGGTTAGCAATTTTATTCCCCCCTCACTATTTTTTAGGGTGAGGGGGGTAGGTAGGGGCATTTTTTATTTGGGTGGGGGGTGGGTGACTAGGGGCTTGGGCACCCCTAGTCACCTTGATGGGGGGGGGGGGGAATTTACTTAGTGCCCCCACCCGCCGCCCAGGGGTGGGGGCGGGGGGAGGACAGTAGGTCCCCCCCCATTATCGTTATGGCCCCCACCCGCCGCCCAGGGGTGGGGGCCGGGGGGGGGGGGAGGACAGTAGATCCCCCCCTTATTACTATTATGGCCCCCACCCGCCGCCCAGGGGTGGGGGCCGGGGGGGGGAGGACAGTAGGTCCCCCCCCCCCTTTTTTCCATTAGGGCCCCCACCCGCCGCCCAGGGGTGGGGGCCGGGGGCTGGAGGATAGTAGGTCCCCCCTCATTCCCATTATGGCCCCCACCCGCCGTCCAGGGGTGGGGGCCGGCGGGGGAGGACAGTAGGTCCCCCGTCCCCCCCTTATTACCCTTTTTTTTTTTTTTTTTTTTTTTTACAGTGAGCAGCCACAGGCTGCTCACTGTTTAGTGGACATGCCCCTACTCGCAATATAGCGAGTAGGGGCATTGGGGAGATTTTAATCTCCCTTGTGCTATTATGGGGGTCATATTGACCCCCATAGAGTGAGGAGGGGACCTGGGGGGCTTATGAAGTGGTGGGGAGCATAGCTCCCCACCGCTTCTGTCTTTACATATTACAAGGAGGGAGCTGCACGCCGGTAGCTCCCTCCTTGTAATAAACCGAACGAACAAACGAACACTGATACACAGTGTTAGTTTGTTCGTCTGATTTTTTCTATTCATTCATTCGTCTGTCTGATGAATGAATGAATAGATGAAATTCCCGTTCGCATGTCCAGGTGTTTCACTGGGCATGTGCGGGAATCTCACAGTCTGTCTAGTGTGGGTAGATGACGTGTCCCACAGGGACTTCACCTACCCACACAAAGATGGCGGCGCCCTGAATATAGATCGGGGCAGAAAATAAAGAATAAAAAATAGGTAATGTGGGGGGCATAGGGGCATTTGGGGATGACTAGGGGGTCGATTGGATGTAGTTGAGGCGGGAGGGGAGTTAAAAAAAAACGGAATTCGGCATGACAGTGCCACTTTAAGTGAACGATATAAGCTCAGAGTGTACATATGTATTGAGACATTGTGCTCCTAATGGCTATCTTTACTTTTTATAGATAAATATCTTATCTGCACTTTCATAGTATTAGGTCTGGTACTACTTGATGTCTGAATGACACCACTCACCGTTACTGTTGTTGCATCTAATTCTGTGAAGAAGAGGTCTCCTCCCTGGAAATCGTCATTCAGGTATAGGACACCACTGTGAATTTACAGTTACAAACAGTTCAAGTGACAATTTGTTTAGTAGACACCATTGCCAATTTCCAGAACATTCTCCCTGCAGACATCACACCAGTGCCACAACTATTCCTCCAGAAAACTCCACATTAGTCCCCAGACCAGCAGCTTCAGGAGGCACCATCCCAATTCCGTATCCAGTCCACCATCATACACCATTAAAGCCACCTAAACATTTCTTTGGAAAACATATACCATTACACTAGACATCCATCAGTCGCTATCCCAGGCAACAACTATTTATTAAGCAGCCATCTTGCCTGCCCATAGTCTATTCCTCCAGCAGACACCATCCTCATTCATCAAACATTCCTCCAGTAGACATCATCCCTTGCCCCCAACTATTTCCTCCACAAAGAGTATTCATTCTCTCCAACCATAACCCAAATAAAAAAAAGCATTTCTATCCCACAGAGTTCACCTACCCTGATATTCCTCTAACAGACGACTTACTTCTCTACACTTCCAACAGCACACAGGGGCTCATTCCATCTTTCAGCAAACACAGACTCTTCCATCACAAAGTATTCTGGTCCCCAGACCATATTTCCATCAGACAGCATCCCTCTCTCAACCATTCCTCTAACCATTCCTCCGTCATACAGCATCCCTCTCTCAACCATTCCTCCAGTAAACACAATGTCACTCCTCTAACCATTCCTCCGTCATACAGCATCCCTCTCTCAACTGTTCCTCCAGTAAACACAATGTCACTCCTCTAACTATTCCTCCATCATACAGCATCCCTCACTAAACCATTCCCCTGTAAACACAATGTTACTCCTCTAACCATTCCTCCATCATACAGCATCCCTCTCTCAACCATTCCTCCAGTAAATACAATGTCACTCCTCTAACCATTCCTCCGTCATACAGCATTGCTCACTCCACCATTCCCCCAGTAAACACAATGTCACTCCTACAACCATTCCTCCATCATACCGCATCCCTCACTCAACCATTCCTCTATAAGATCGCATCCATCACTTAACTTTTCCTCCACCATACAGAATTACTCCTGCAACCACTCCTTCAGTAAACGCAACGTCACTCCTCCAACCATTTCTCCATCAGATATCTTCACATTCCCTGACAATTTATCCAGCATACACCATCCTACTTTACCAACTGGTTAATGCATTCAACTACCCCAACCATTCCACTTGCATATGGGGTGCAACATCCCCAATCATTTCTTCAGCAGGCAGTATCTCCGAACAAATTCTGAGCTTCCAACATTAATGAACAGAAATATTTTGTCTCAACCCATCTCTCCAACAACATACCTGTAGTCTCTGTGTACGTACGCAGGAGGCTCCTTCCAGCATTCCCTCTCCTCTGGGTCCAGTATACAGTTATCAGCATGAACTGGGTGACTAAAGTCATTTCGGCTGTCCTGTTCCCCTAAAATGACATATAGAGAGATAGGAAACCATATTGTTGAATGCAACATTTTATTTTATCTGTGTCTTAAACAACATTACCTACTTGCATTATTAATTTCATTTTCTAAAGTATTAGATGAATAGTCATCCATGGTGGGAATGTAAGTAAGAAATGTAGTCAAGTAGCTAAGAATAATTAGCATTGATCTAAACTCTAGCCCATTAACCTTGCATGGGTAGAGATAACCCGTGTTAGTGATGTGGTTTATCTACAGCACGCAATGGAAAAAGACCAAAACCTGCTCAGATCATCATCTGATACAATATCAGTAATAATTCCCAGATTTTACTAGTAACATGACAAAGTCATGGTTTTATTAAAGACACGGAGGCGAGTATTATGTATAACTCTTTCTTTATTTCCTCAGCAGCAAAGATAGAGGAACATAAATATTATCAAAATGAAAGAAAAAACTGTATAGGCACATAGGAAACCAATAACACAGTAGAGGAAGTGGCTATATAAGGCCTGTGTCTCCCACAATCCCCCTCTTTCTTGCGAAAACCGAAGACCAGGTAAGAAGAACGATATCCCACTTGGCCAGAACAGGAAACATGAAGAGGTCGATAACTTCAAGCTAAAAAAAAAGAGATAGAAATATTGTAATAACCAAACTCCAAACTGTAGACTTACAAGTCAAAACTGTCGGTAGATCATAGGGAAAAATTGATATCTGGAAAATATAAAGTATAATTAATATAAAATTGTACAAATATTATAGGCAATCCATAAATAACAGACCAAATGGAGACATACCTGAAGAGTCCAACAGCATCTCATCCCTAGACCCCACACCGGGAGGGTGGGAAGGAATAACACTCGCCTCTGTGTCTTTAATAAAATCATGACTTTACGTCATGTTACTAGTAAAATCTGGGAATTTTATTAAAGACACGGAGGCTCATATTATGCAAGTTCAAAGCTGTGCTATCACCTGAGATGCGATGTGTTCAATTGGTCTGAAATAGAAGTTGCGGAAGGTCGATTCTCGAGACCAATCCGCTGCTCGCATAATGTCCTCCAAACGACAGCCAACTGCAGACACATTCGAAGCCATAGCGCCCTGAACAGAATGAGGCGTGAAGACAGAGGTGTCTATACCCGCCAAAGATAAGAGCCAGCGCACCCAACGTGCCAGATTCGGCGTTGAAACAGGTCGGTGAGGTGCTCAAAAAGAAATGAACAAGGGTTGTAAATCCGACGAACGCAGAGACTGCGTAGCTTCCAGATAGGCCTTTAGACAATCCACCGGACAGAGTGCAGGATACCCCGAGAATCTAGGGTACACAAACGACTTAGAAGCCGATTTTGTCCTCCTGGATATGTTGAAATCAACACCTTCGGGAGTGAAAACAATGGCGTCCCAATCAAGTGCCCTGACGTCGGAGACCCTCCTACACGAGATCAAGCAGAGTAACATAACCAGCTTGGATGACAATTGCTTGAGGGTCAATTCCTGGTTAGGGTACCATGAGGACAGAAATTGCAGCATCACTTTGACGTCCCAGAAGGCAGAGAAACGAGACTTAGGAGGACGGGCGAGGCGAATACCCTTGAGGAGGCGACATACAAAAGGATGTCTGCCGAAGGGTGAACCATCCAAACCGCTATGTCCAGCTGAAATAGCGGAGCGGAAAAGGTTGATAGTGCGGTACGCCTTGCCTGAGTCAAACAGGAATGTGAGGAACTCCAAGATAAGATGGATAAGGGCAGATACGGGATCCATTGCTCGTTCCATGCACCAATTAGACCATGAGTTCCATGAAGCACGGTAAGCTGATCTTGTGCCCGGAGCCCAGGTGTTATCGAGGAGCAGGAGAGTTGATCGCGGAACGTTTGGGACAACCCAAGATCCCCTGAAAGGAGCCACGCTACCAGAGGCAATTGGTGGTGCAACACCAGCCCGTGCGAGTTCCCGTCCGGATCCAGAAGTAGGTCCTAGAAGCTCAGGATCAGTCGGGGGTAATCTATCGACAACTCCATCAGGCGTGGAAATGACGGTCAGGATCTCCAAAGGGTGGTGATCAGTGCCAGGCAACAGTCGTGACGGACCAACTTCGAGATCGTGCGAGCAATCATGTTGAATGGAGGAAAGGCATACAGACGGCCCGATGGCCACTCTTGGAGAAAAGCGTCCGTCGCCACCGCTGCCGTGTCCAGTCTCCAACTGTAAAACTTCGGTAGTTGTGTGTTCAGACGTGAAGCGAACAGATCCATTGTGAACCGTCCCCACAGTCTGTCTAGGCTTTGGAAAACCGAAACGTGCAAGTGCCAATCTCCCGAGTCTCTTAAATGTCTGGAATTCCAGTCCGCTCCCGAGTTGTCCAGACCTGGAATGTGTTCCGCTGTCACAGAGACGTTGTTGTAAAGGCAAAATTGCCAAAAATCCTTTGTCAGTAGAGCCAACATCCTTGAACTGGTTCCCCCCAGGTGATTTATATAGCGGACTGCTGACACGTTGTCCATCTTGAGGAGAACGCAGCAGTTCACCCGACCCGGGGTAAGGTTCCGAATCGCAAAGGCCCCTGCCAAGAGTTCCAGACAGTTGATGTGTAAGGATTTCTCTATTTCGGACCATCTGTTGCCACAACGAGCACCCTAGCCGTGTAAGCTGGCATCGGACTCTATCACTACGTCCGGAACGGAACCGAAAATGGCCCTTCCGTTCCAGGCCTCCATGTGTGCCAACCACCAGACCAGTTCGTCCCTGGATTCCTCGTCCAGTCGTATCTGGGATTCGTGGGAGTGCTCCGAACTGAGGTATGAACCCTTGAGATGTTGGAGGGCTCGGTAATGTAGCGGGCCCGGGAATATCGCCTGCATGGAAACTGCAAGCAGGCCGATAAGCCTTGCCAGCTGTCTGATGGACAAATCAGACACCCGAAGCGCTCGTCGAAGCTCCTTCTGGATGGTCTTTATCTTGGATTCCTGTAGGTATAGGAATTGCTGGATGGAATCCACCCGGAAACCCAAGAATTCCATGGATTGGGTAGGAATCAGGGCCGACTTGTCCCAGTTGATCAGGAAACCTAAGTTTTGCAGTAGGTTGATCGTTCAGTCCAAATGTAACAGTAGCTGGTCTCTGGACTGTGACATGATTAAAATGTCGTCCAGGTAAATAATGAGGCGTACTCCATGGGTACGAAGGAACGCTACCACTGGTTTCATGACCTTGGTGAAGCACCAAGGAGCCGAGGATAGACCGAAAGGCAGGCAGGTAAAACGCCAACGCCTCCCGTGGGAGGTGAAGTGAAGGAAATCCCTGTGGTCCTCCGCGATGGGAACCGTAAAATACGCGTCCTTCAGATCCAACTTGGTTAACCAATCCGACTGTCAAAGGAGGTCTCTGAGGCAATGTGTGCCTTCCATCTGAAAGTGTTGGTAGCGGAGGAACGTGTTGAGAGGACGGAGATTTATCACCGGGCGGACTCTGCCTCCTTTCTTTGGCACCAGGAAGAGATTGCTCGTAAAGCCCGGAGCGGCAAACGGCAATTCCTCTATAGCACCTTTGGACAACATCTCCTCGACTTCTGCCGAAATCATCCTGTTCTGATCCGGAGGGACAATTCCCTGGGGACAGAAATTTGGACAGGCAGAGAAACAATCTCTAGGCGATAACCCCGCACGCACTGCAGTAGCCAAGCATCTGAAGTCATATCTGCCCACCCCCGGTAAAACAATGCCAGCCTTCCCGCCACCCGAACATGAGCGAGATGGAAAGAAAGGGTACACACCATAAGGACGTCTGCCCGAAGTGGCACCACGGGGGTATCTGGAGCCCCAAGATCTCCCTCTGGCTGGGAAGAAGGGAGGGGTCCTCAGATCTTGAAATCCTCGGGATGGAAAGAAGGAACCTCTGTTGGCCCAAAATGAGTCTCGAAAACCACGGCCGGGTGGACGGTTCCTGCTACGCGCGGCCCCTCCGAAAACCTTGGGCGCGAACATGCGCTTCATGTTTGCCTGCGCCTTGTCTATGTCCGTAAAGGTCTTAACATACGATCCCAGGTCTTTCACGAAGGTAGTACCGAATAACATCCCTTCATCGGATGGACCTGGCTCCGCCACCGCCATGGCAGCCAATTTTGGGTTGATCTTAAGAAGGATCGCCTTACGTCTCTCAGAAGACATAGCAGTATTCACATTCCCCAATAGGCAGATAGCCCGCTGGACCCAACCTATGGCAACGTCAACATCCAGAACGGAATTGCTTGCTCTAGCGGCATCCAGAAGCTCGTACAGCTTGGATAGAGGGCCCATGGTATCCAAGATCTTGTCTTGGCACCCTTTGAGTGAGTAGTCCAGGCCCTTCTTGGGCTTCCAGCCTGACTTGTTCAGGAACTGTGCAATCTGGGGGTCAATGTCAGGGGTCTTGCAAGTCGAGCCCGGTAGGGAAGGCCTGGGGCATTCGGCGCGTAACTTATTGCGACCCTCTTTGGAAAGGGGGGTACGCATACGCCACGCCACGTATTGGGCGATATGGTCCGGGGGAACCCACTCTGCTGGCCTGGGGTGACGGAGGTCGTCGGGGTCGAATAGAGGGTTGCCCTGAGGGTCAAACAGCGCCTTACGATCCCCAGTGGGGCCTTGCACGTGACTACAGGCAGCGGCAGAGGTCCCGTAAGGGGTAGATCCTCACCCGACTCGCCCTCATCATAGGAGTCATACTCCATAGCGTCAGACTCATTCTCCACACTGCGGTCGGTATCCGACCCATCATCCAGGGCCCTAGCCCGTTTCCACATTCTAGCCTTTTTAGCCCGGCCAGGGGCTCTTTTGCGCGTGGGAAGCGCGCTATCAGTGACCGCCTCTAGCGCGTCAGTCATGGCAGGTAGAACCTGCATCGAGGAGTGGGAGTCGACATGTTTTGACTTTGCCTTAGCCTTAGGGGCCCCAGGCACAGTTGGGGTAGGTGAGGGGGTCCCCATACCCAGGAGGGTGGGGGCCGCTAGGGAAGATAATAGCATGGTATGCAGGGACTGAGAAAAGGAGGAAGACACAGCACCCATGGCTGAAGCAAAAGCTTTTTGCAAGGAAGAAGCCATAGTGGCATCTAACAGGGCTTGAAATTCCTGGGAAGCATTAGCACCCTCAGGATTGTCCATGTTAAAATCAGTAGTGAGGCCCTCTGGCCCTTCCTCCCTGTCCTGCATAGTGGCAATAGTCAGTAGAAGAAAACCCCTAGAGTAGAAATTATAGAAGTAAAGTGAAAGAAAAAGGGTTGATTAACCCACAGAAAAAACTGCACAGGGGAGAAAAACCTTCACGTTGGTGCACCCAAGGGACCCAGAGACAGATCAGACCGCACGGCAGCAGAGGGAGCGACCGACTACGAAGAAGGACCGCCCCCAAAATGGCCGCCGCATGTGCAGTGAGTGCTCGCGGACCGAAACCCGGCGGGGGAAGGGGCGCGTGCAGCCCGCGAGCGAGCAGAGAGACACTAACAGCCGCGGCTGAAAGCCGGTACCGGGTCCCGCGCGGCACCCGCAGGCAAGCAGGGCGGGCGCAGGGAAGAGCAGAAAAAATGGAAAACCCAGGGGACACATACCAGGGATTAGACACCACCGCAAGGGGAAAATATGAGAAGGAAAACACAAAGACTGCTGCACAATAAAATAGGCAGCAGCAAATAATCACAAAATAAGACAATCACAAATCAAATAATATACAATCATAAATCAAACAACCATGAACATGAGCACAAGAGCAAAGTACTTAGCTGTCTGAGGAAGCAGCAAAGAAAGAGGGGGATTGTGGGAGACACAGGCCTTATATAGCCACTTCCTCTACTGTGTGATTGGTTGCCTATGTGCCTATACAGTTTTTTCTTTCATTTTGATAATATTTATATTCCTCTATCTTTGCTGCTGAGGAAATAAAGAAAGAGTTATGCATAATATGAGCCTCCGTGTCTTTAATAAAATTACTCACATACCAGAGTACTATAGAACCCCAGATCTGCAATCTAGTTAATGTAGAAATAAGAGTGTAATTGCTACTTTGTATCCACAAATAAAGGGCTGGATACATTATTCTGTTTCACTATCTGCTACATCCAGCAATGAGAAGTCATGGAATAGTGTGTGTGTGTGTGTGTTGAGGGTTATACTGGGATTTATGTCCACACACAGCAATCTAACTGGTGTTACTGGTTTTGGAGTGAAAGCACAAACTAAGTTATTAGTATTTCATCATTTCCACAAATACCTGGTGGAAAAGCAAACTGCCTTAAAGGTTTATTACCAAAGTACACGAAAATAATCTCAGAAAACAATTTATTTTTGCACGCATACGTTCCAGAAGGGTGTGTTCTCCAACAAAGCAAACAGACTTAACTTTGCCGTTAATATCCGTGAAGCCGCAACTGTCCACGTAACAGTCAGGGGTACACTGTTGGCAGTAATCCTACGCTATATGGAGTGACTGGTAACTTTTACATCTTTTATAGAAAAATACAGCTAAAACCGTGATTAAAGGAGGACAGGTCATTTTAGTATACATAGTATTTATCCACTCTGTAAATGAATAGTGGAGTAATATACCTTATAAACAAGGTCCCAACATGTGAGGTTCACATCATGAAAAAATCAAAATGAGCATCACACACTGCCGACAGAGAGAGACACACTTACCTGCCAAAACTCTGCCGACTGTCTGGAAGTGTAAGGGTGTGATATCTCTGAGTAACAGTGAGGGGTTTATTCTCTAATTGTCAAATCGCAGCAAATGAAAATCTGAATGACAGCATTTCAGCTCAAATAGCTATGGCTATAGCAGAGTTGGAGAATGTCTACAGATCCGCTATTTTAACCTAAATTCAATTCCCTACAGTTTGGAGTTTAGTGAAAAGCCTTGTGAAAAAAAAACCTGATGTATAGATTCTGACGTCTACTAACATTACTACAACAAACTGCTTCTATATATACACAATCCAGCGCATTCGCCTATTCACTAAACAATGATTTCAAATCTTAGAGATTTTAAATAAAACTATTACAAACACCTTACCTAGGCAAAAAATAATGGGAGTTTAGTTACATTATATGATCATATATTGCATAAGCCTCCCACAACGTCAATGTTCCCCATTCTTGGCAGGTCCTACTCTAGCAGCCTAATGCTTGCTCTAAGAAAGTATTTCCCAAGTAAGTGGATTAATCTCATAAGAGCGAGCATTAGGCTGCTAGAGTAGGACCTGCCAAGAATGGGGTACATTGACGTTGTGGCAGGCTTATGCAATATATGATCATATTATGTAACTAAACCCCCATTATTTTTTGCCTAGGTGAGGTGTTTTTAAATAGAACTATTAAAATCTCTAAGATTTGAAATAATTTTTTAGTGAATAAGCGAGTGCGCTGGACCCCAGCAGCACCCTATAATGTATGCATGTTCAGGTCAGTGCAGCCCTCTTGGTTATATATATCCCCAACCAGAAGTGTATACAAGACCTTGCTTGTGCTATGCAGGAACCTATAGTCTTAAAAATATATTTTTTTCCCCCCAAGGACTATAGGTTCCCTTCTATTGCTGTGAGCATTGCCTACCCACCTTGCTGCTAAAAATTCAAGTTAAATAATAATTACTTACCTGGTTTCCGGCACAGAGACTCTGTTGCTGTAGCCATGTGCTCTTTTTATTTACACTTATTGTTATTTATATATTGTGTTTTTAAAGTGACCAGGACAAATAGCAGCACTCTTTTCACTACTTTATAACACCAATTACACTTTTTGTGTGCCTATACAGCCATTTATTGCAAACGGCCTCCCATGAATTTGGTCTCATCGTACAATAACGGTTTGTGCTCAGGGCACCTTTTTATCTTGATTTGTCTTTTGCTAGAAAAGATTATTGTTATATGTTGTATTGTTTTTATTCTATTGTCTGTTTTGGTGCAGGACGTTACAACATAAGAAAAACAAATCACAGGCAAGATATCTTACTCACTATGTGGAAATACAGAGGCAAAGTGAACCTCGCCAGAGATGGAACCTTAGCTCAGTAATAATGTAATTGATTTCTGCAGGTCCTGATATGGTTGGAAATAGCAAAATCCAGCATGTGCCCGTTTAGTGACCTCACCATTTTTTTTGCATTTAATTATGCAGTAAACATTTGAGGAAACATTCAGTTTTACCTTCTATTGCTGATCGGCATACAAGATGAGTAAACGAGAAGTGCAGCTTCTCAGTGTCGAAATAGGACTGCGCCAATACCCGGGCACGCTCACTAGCACGGTAATAAAGGCGGGCATGGGAGGAATCTACTGCTCCCGATGCAGCCATCTGAGAAGAGAGACATTGTTTCACTGCACATTGCATAATGCATGTTGCATGGTGTATTGTATAGGTAGCAGCATGCTGTTGTCGTTATGAAGCCACACTCATGCAGGATGTGCTATCGCTGTGTTATTTGACAGATTTGGTGTTACTTGGCAGTTTCCAGTTGTAGAGTGGTGGTGGTAGTTTTATTGTCATTGAAGTTAGAATATGCATTAGTAGTCAGTGTTTTGTGGTGGTAATTTGTAGTAGGATTTATGCAAGCAGCCAGCATGCAAAGTGAATATTATTTCTATGTACCTGCAGTGCCCTTAGTACAGTCAGTCCCTGGATCCTCTCCCGGGGAGTGTGAGGAGACAGTCTGCCACGGAATCCGCTGCCAGGGCCTCCTGCCGCCTGCATGATAACAGCATAAAACTGACATGCCTGGTATACATTCCCTTGCCAGTGACAAGTTCCTACAGAGGCTGTTCCAATAGAACAAACTCTCCCTATTTCCAACTTCTAACCTGTCCGAGGCTGTGTAGCATCTGGCACTCCTCTTGATTTATCACACCATCCAGAGTCACTCGTGTTGTCCCATTCATCTGCTTGGGGGTCAGAGTTACAGTCACCTCTTCAAAAGGAAGGGTTCCTACAAAGGGACACAGTTATAGTCTTTAAAGAGATGTCCAACCCAACCAGCACTTTCCTAGGTGTATGCTAAAAATATCAATACTCACGCTGATCCTTTTCTTCTCTCTCCTTCCTGGGAGGGAAAAAACACTTTATTACTATTTGGGGCAACATGGAGGAATAGAGAGTATATGACATGTAAACACTGGGATAATATATAGGGTCAGTATGTGACAAAACCAATGGACAGTTAGAGGGTCAGCATGTGACAGTACATTATCACCCTGTAGAGAAAGAACTTACTTCACTCTGTCTCGCAGAATCTCTGGAATTATCTCTTCGGGCGTCCATGAGTCCTAAGAGAAATAGGATTTATTATCAAACTTGAGTACCCTTCCTGTGAATGGACACCAAGCCTATATGGTACTAGAGGAAGTACTGACTATGAACGTGAGACCCACTTCATCTTCTACTTTTAGATATAGGAGCAAGATCTCCCATTTCTTACATGTTTTAAGAAAAAAAATGCTTATTGCTCATCAGACGGACGAGCTGTTTTGCCATGAAAAGCATTCTGACATGGAGCAATAATGTTTGTCCTGAATAAATTAATGATAATCATTAATACATCCCCTTTTCGAAAGACAATAACACTTACTGGATCATTAAAGGAAATGTTTAGATGTTCCATGGCGTAATAAAGCAGTTTCTTCTCCGAGAGAGTCCGGCGAACATATGAGAGAATAGACTGGGGAGAAACATGAGAAATCAAAAGAGATAAACAGATGGAATGGTACTTTAAATGATATCAGCAACTGTGCTTATTTTCATTTTTTAAAAACACAATAGTAAGCCCTGCACTCAAACTCCTGTTACTCTTGGGTGGCCGCAATGGCTATAGTATTCATCAGCCACAAGACATAGAGAGCAAAAACAAAGTTTCCTGTGCCCATTTAAATAACAAAAGGTTTTGCTAACGCTTTTCTTGGTTTTGTTCTATGTTTATTGGCTAATGAGTACTATAGCCAGGGCTAGAAAGATTTTGACTCGCCACTCACCATTGGTGTGTGCAAATTTATCCCTGGCAAGAAGAAATTCACCACTGAGGGCAAGGGCAAGTAACTATTAAGACCTAGTTAGTAGCATAGGACTCGAATTTTAAAGGGTAACTATAGTGCTAGATAAACACAGTTGTGCCCCTCCCCTATAGTGCCTCCCCCCCCCCCCCCCCCCCGCCCCAAATGCCCTCATGGTGGAGCTGAAGGGGGTAAAAACCCCTACATTACTTACCCGATTCCAGCCCCGATGTCCCTTGGCACTGGTTCAGGCTCTGTATCCTCTCCTCCTTTGCCAACGTCAGTCAGAGGGGGATCTAATGCCACGCCACACTCTCATTATTATTACTACTTTCATATGAAAGCATTGTATAATGCTTTCCTATGAGGTTTTGGTTGATGCTGGATGTCGTCATGCAGAACGTGAGGACTTCCAGCATCAGTTAGGCAACCAAAAAGTCACCTAACCACCCAGGAACTCCCTCTAGTGCAGGGGTGTCCAACAGGTAGATCTCCAGATGTTATAAATAAAGCTTTGCTTGTAAAAAGATGATGCTTTGCTTGCTTTCGAAATGCCTTTACAATGACAAAGCATCATGGATGCTGTAGTTTTAAAACATCTGGGGATCTACCTTTTGGGCACCCCTGCTCTAGTGGATGGCTGGTAGACAGCCACTTGAGGTAGAGTTAACCCTGCAAGTTTAAAAACTGCAATGATTACAATTGTAGGGGTACGGGGCCTGGGACATTACACCCAGACCACTTCAGTGAGCTAAAGTGGTCTGGGTGCTTAAAGTGTCCCTTTAATCCCTGCTATAGCCATTGCTTATGCCTATAAATAATGAGAAGACAATTAGACTTGTTAGGTTAATGATGTGAGAGAGAGAGAGAATTCTACTTTTTAACCACTTCTTTATCTTTTTTATGAATAATGGGAGTGTTAGCACATGGATTTGGTGTCTTTGTATTTGCTTCTGTATTACACAGCCATGTTAAAGTGCTGCCGTCTGTCTCAAGTGTGTCCTATTAAGGGTTAATAAATGTGAAGGGGTTCATAAGAACTCTCTTTTTTGTCTCAGAGACACTATAGTCACCAGAACAGCTACAGCTTATTGTATTTTTCTGGTGAGTAAACTCATTCCCTTCAGGCTTTTTGCAGTAAACACTGTCTTTTTAGAGAAAATGTTGTGTTTACATTACAACCTAGGGATACGTCCACTGGCCACTCCTCAAATGGCTACAGGAGGTGCTTCCTGGGGCAGTGGTGTGCAGCATTGACATTCGGTGTCACCACACTCTTCATGGAGACACTGAACTTTCCTCATAGAGATGCATTGATTCAATGCATCTCTATGAGGAGATGCTGATTGGCCAGGGCTGTGTTTGGCTTGTGCTGGCTCTGCCCCTGATCTGCCTGTTTGACAACCTCAGCCAATTCAATGCTTTCCTATGTGAAAGATCAACACTTCTGATGGTGTCAGCCAAGCTGGCAGGTCAGGGGCAGAGCCAGCAGCAGGGGCAGACTGGAATAAAGGTAATATTTTACTATATTTAGGGGCAAGGTGGGCGGGAAGGGGGGATACATGGTATTTTTAACGCTTTAGGGTCAGGAATACAGGTTTGTGTTCCTGACCCTATAATGTTCCTTTAAAGGATTAATAAGTGTGTTAGTGTTCATAAAATACCCCCTTTTATTCTCATTTAAGATTTTGCTTTTTAGCTGAGAGCAGCATGGTGAATTGAAACTTAAGAGCATTGCCGTCACGGGGTAGATGAACTTACACTTTAATGGCCATTGGAGTGGTATGAAAAATATTATTTTAAGCATAGGACCTTTTAGGATTGTGAGTATGTATCTTTTGTTTTATTTTATTTTTACCTTTCATATTGTAAAGCTGATCTATCCCATTGCACGTAACAATTATTACTTTTATGGTAAAAGCAGGTTGGTTTAGATACAGAGTGGGCCAGGTTTATATTCAATGTCACTCTGCATCATTTGTCACTAAAATTTTATAGAAATATGGGTTTCTTGCAAAATCACAGAACAGAAAGAGACTTGTATGTGAGGATGTCTCTCCGATACAATGGAACGCTCTGGCCATGTGACAAAACAAATATCTCTGAGCATCATGATACATACAACCACCACCTGAGTGCTTGGTAGGCAGTCAGTACTGGAGTTCAGGAATGAAAGCTCCTTACTCAGCCTCCACTCACTGTGGTTCACTCCAAGTAACACTCACCTCCCGCAGTTTGCCAGAGTTCTTGCCCTGCAGTCTTTCTTCATATCCCCGCAGCCTTTCTTTTGCAGTCTCATTCCGGGGTTGAAAGAGCAGTAGAGAACGGACAATTTCAGCAGCGGCCTCCCAATCCTCAACTAGAGGGAGAAAGTAATAGAAATACCCCATGGGGCAACTGGCATCAACAAAAAAGACAAAAGTACCCTACAGGGCAATCAGACATATCATACGGTTTACCAGGATTGCCTCTAAAATCTCTAGGGCAATTGCGTATTGCACAGCTCCCATGTGAGATACTTCCTGATTGCAGGGGCGAGAATAAAGAGATCAGTTGCTGTGTATACTCACGTTTGGTATAAATGTCCAGCAATAAGGACAAGTGAGAAATGAGTGGATCCTGTTTGGAATGTTCCCCACTGGGCCTCAAGGTGGGTTCTAGAGCACAATTCTGCTTACACTGTAAAACCTCTGTGTAATATTCTGCAAGAGAGGAACATGTATGGGTAATACTCTGCGAGAGAGGAACATGCAAGGGTAATACTCTGTGAGAGGGAACAGTGCCAACACCCTAATATCACACGGGAAGTAATGGTTGGATAATAGAAGAAGAGCAGGTTACTTTATAGGGAGAGAGTTTATAGGAGTTTGAAAGAGAACTCACGCGATATTGCATATGAAAAATCCTTGTAAATCTCGCTTTCTTGTTCCCGGGTTCCCTCGCACAAAGCGCGGCAATCTTCATGTTCCATGAGATATATCTTCAGTGAGTCCTCTAACCGTCTAACCGCAACTCTGAGTTTACCCTCGGACAGCAAAGACAATGCCTGAGCATATACAGTCTGTGGAGAGACAGCAGGGAGACTGGGTATACAGTACACGAACAGAGACCACAAATAATCTGAATATACAGCTACTGAACAGAGACAGCAGAGACTAAATATTCAGCACGTGAACAGAGACAACAGGGAGACCGAGTACAGAGCACATAGAAAAAACAGCAGAGAGACTGAATATTCAGCATGTGAACAGAGACAACAGGGAGACAGAGTACAGAGCACATGGAAAAAAACAGCAGAGAGACTGAATATTCAGCATGTGAACAGAGACAACAGGGAGACCGAGTACAGAGCACATGGAAAATAACAGCAGAGAGACTGAATATTCAGCATGTGAAGAGACAACAGGGAGACTGAGTACAGAGCACATGGAAAAAACAGCAGAAAGAATGAATATTCAGCATATGAACAGAGACAACAGTGAGACTGAGTACAGAGCACATAGAAAAAACAGCAGAGAGACTGAATATTCAGCATGTGAACAGAGACAACAGTGAGACTGAGTACAGGGCACATGGAAAAAACAGCAGAGAGACTGAATATTCAGCATGTCAACAGAGACAACAGTGAGACTGAGTACAGGGCACATGGAAAAAACAGCAGAGAGACTGAATATTCAGCATGTCAACAGAGACAACAGGGAGACCGAGTACAGAGCACATGGAAAAAACAGCAGAGAGACTGAATATTCAGCATGTGAAGAGACAACAGGGAGACCGAGTACAGAGCACATGGAAAAAACAGCAGAGAGACTCGATATACAGCATCTGAGGAGCGACAGCAGAGAGACTGAGTACACAGCACATGAACAGAAACAGCAGAAAAACCGAATACACTGTACCTGAACAGAGACAGAAGATAGACTGAATATGCAGCTTCTGGGCACAGACAGCAATGAAAATACAGTATGTGAACAGAGACCACAAACAGCCCTCTCTGCTACAATGTGGTACTCTAGGGAAGGAATCAGACACAATGAGGGCCTGTAAAGCGTTTTTTATATTTAGTCTCTAATTTGTTTGTATTTATTAAATTGCTCCAATTTTTTTCTAGAAAGTGTTGGCTTCTCTTACGTTTTATAAAACCTACCAAAGTTTGTGGCAAAAAAAAATAAATAAGAGGTAAAACAGAATAATTTTCTGGTAGAAAAAATTAAGGAAAGACTCACATATTTGTCTTGCACAAATTGAAAATTGGCGGGGTGCAAAAGAAGCAAAAGCAAAAAAAAAACAAAAAAACAGAATACCTGACAGATTTAACAAACCGCACTGCAAACACACCAACATGAAAGCCACCCATCTTAAAAAAGGTGCAAAACGGTCAGCGACACGTTCAGAAATCTTCCCCGATGTTTATGAGTACAGAGCGTAGGACGAGTTCCTGCTAAGTTTGTGTTACCTTGTATTGTGGTTGCTCTAGATCCTGGAAACTCGGTTCTTGGATCTCTTTCATCCTGCGGTAACGCTGAATATCCTCCTGGATTTGCTCGTGATGAGGGTTCTTTACGTAGAACGTGAATGCAGCAGCAGCGGCTTCATCCAGCTCTTCCAACTGTGTAAAAGAATATATTTCAGAGAATGTCCTGCCCAAACTACTGGTCACTACTTTCAAACTGCTTGTCAGATGCCATCACTACTTATCAGATAGCATCAGTAGCCTTGCATTTGTGTGACTAGCCATCCACCCATGTCACTAGCTGTCCATTCCTGGGGTTCTTGGGTCTCTTTCATCCTGCGATAAACTACCGCTACCCCTTATTGTAGTGTTTTTGGTGCTAGGAAACTTTCCCCAAATAATTTCCTTTTTAAATTCTTGCTGTATGGAGATTTCTTCTGGCTTCCCCCATTAACCTGAGCAAGTATTGGCAGTGAACACACAATTCCCAGTTCGGCAGCACAGATCCAGGAAGTGAAGATAATCGACTTGAACGCCATGAACTGGATGTAAGTAAGCTCGATCGAGCAGGGTCCTCTTCAACCTATTGTTCCTGTAAGTTTATTTGTAATTGTCCTATTTATAGTTAAATCCCCCTCTCATAATATTGTAAAGCGCTACGGAATCTGTTGGCGCTATATAAATGGCAATAATAAATAAATAATAAATAAGTACTTATGCCATGCAAATACATAAGCAGCTAAATGGGGAAGCGATTTCCTCATATGATATTTTTTTGAAGGGGGGGTGGAGCCTCGACACTAATAAGAAAATTGAAAATGGCATGGATTTAAAAAAGGTGCAGATTTCTACAGCCACAACGAATACAATAAGATGCAGTGGTTATGGTGTCCCTTTAAATGTAAATTATTTATCCCAATGCCACTGTATGGCAGCACTGAACCTCTGGGAAGTTTGAACAGTAGCTCTGTGTATGTCACGTGGAATTGTATTTCCAAAGGCAAAGCATTCTGGAACAGAATCCAAAGGACAATGACTGAAGCACATTCCCATGTAGATTGGATGTTCAGGGGCCAATAGTGTATTTTTTTTTTAAATTTACTTCCTATCTGAATTGCCTCTCACCCCCTTCACTTCAATCACGTCCTAGACAGGCCTGATTTAGGGCCTCTGTCCTGTTGTCCCAGGTTTTATCTGTAGGGTCCCTGATCCTCACACACAGTAAAATATATATATAAAATGTTACACACATCACATTCACAGAAACACACAGTAATTTACACACAGAGTAACACATACGCAATGTTACATTAACATATACACAATGTTACACACAAAGTATGTGTAACTCACATGGCATTTGGGGGGCACACACACACACACAGTTGCACCATGGAAGAGCTTGCAATAATCTGTAGACAAAAATATATTTGTTTTCTTCTTGGAATTTTGTTTGCAATGTGCCAGACATTAATTGTATGAGTGCAGGCCTACTAACTTAAAATTTTATTATAAAGACACAGAGGCTCATATTGCATATCCTTTTCTTTACTGTCCACCAATAGCAGCAAAGTATACAAAACAGAATAAAAGAATAATGCATACATAGTAACATAGCAGGCACCACCTTCAAATCTTCCTCTTTCTTTGCTGCTCCACAGTCAGATAAGTACCTAATTTTTTCTGTTCTGTGGGTTTTGTTAAATGTTGTGCTTTGTAACGATTTTGCTGTTATATTACTATATTAGACCCAGCGTCCCCGACCAGCTGAAAACTCTTTATCTGTTTGAGGGTCTTTTGTTTTACCCCTGTCCTTTTCTCTCTTGTCTCTGTGCCTTTTACCCATACTTGAGGTTTTTGTTTTTTGGTACCTGCTGTATGGATCTGGTTTCTGCTCTGTTTCCTCTGGTGCCCCTGTGTTTTCCCCTCTGTTTCTAAGGCTCCCTGGAGCCCCGGGCCATTTTCGGCACCCGTGTGTGCCAGTGTGGGGCTGGCATTTGGCAGTTTGCTAGCACGATCGCCAGACACGCTTGTTTCGTGGCCCTGTTCGGTTCGTGAACGCTATTTCGCGTTTGTGAACTTGTAACCGAAAGTTCATCTGTTTTGGCCTGTTTGCGGGTTTTGCCTTATTGGAGGCGTACGGCCCGCGAACGAGCTTCATTCGCAAACTGAACGCACTCGCTCTGTAGAAGTTTTTTTCTCTTCCCCCTCCTTCGTTTTACCTTGCTTGCCTCGTGTAGTTACTGCTGGTCTGGGCCCTGGTGAGATCTCTCCTATTTACTTGTTTCCTGGTTTGTTTAGCTTGGGTGATTAACTCTTACTGTGCTGATTACTTTGCAACAATGAGTGTCAGTTTATATATATTTATGACTCTTTAGTGTGGGTCTTTGTATCATGCCTAAGCGTAGGGTGCCTTCCTGTTCACGTACCCCTGGGAGATGGATACCCCACAGGCCCTGGGGGAGATCCCCGCTACCTCGGGCTCCCCACTCCCATTGGTGGACCTGTCTGGCCACGACGAGAGAGCACTGGCCTCAGCACTCAGTGACGGAGGCCATTATGGTGGCCATGGGGTCCATGTCATCAGCCCTGTCTTGAACTATCTCCCAGGCCCTGTTCACACGTCCAGCGAAGGCTCTATTTACTGGCTCCATGGCGCGCGCATCCCGCAGCGGATGCTCCAGGTGTGGCACCCAGAAAGGCACTGCGCAGAGCCACGCATACCTCCCCCTCTGCCTCCAGAACAGGTCTCGTCCATGCAAGAGAGCCTTTCCGCACCAGGCAGAATGGGAGCAGGGATGGAAATGTGCGAGAACACAAAAAGAGCGACTCCAAATCAGAAATTGGGTCTAGTGAGGATGCTGGTGAGGAGTCGAGAGCGACTCAGAGGGATTCCGCGGAGTTGGGCCTTGACCTCTTTTCCTCCGCTCATGCGGAGATGTCTGGGGGCTGCTCCTCCTGCGGATGTGGAGACTGCCCTCATGGATCCATTGAGCGAGCCCTTGTTCGACCCGGATGCTATAGTTCGCTACTGCAATTTCAAGATGGACACCATCCTTATTAACATAAAAGCCAGAGTGCCACACTGTGGCTTAGACCAGACGTTTGGCCTCTTCTACACCACAGCCATGATAAACCACTGATAACATTATTGGAGTTAAATATTTGACACTATATGGTGTTTCTGCGGCCAGAATAGAGCAAACTTGGTTCTTGACTTTCCACAATCTTCAACATTGCATGACAACATTGAGTGTTCAATGCTTCTCTATGGGAACCATGTGATTTGCCTATTGTGGCAATTTCTGCACATTAAGTCCACAATGCTTCTGTAAGAGAAGCATTTCATTGGATTTTATCCAATCAAATGGTTTTCTTAAAGAAGCATTGTGGACTTATTGTGCAGCAATTGCCGCGATACGCCAATCAAATTTTTTTTTATAGAGAAGCATTGAACATTCTACATCGTCATACAGTGAATGAGGAAAGTCAAGAACCGAGTTAGTGTTCCATTAACCGTGTTTGTAAACTTTATTTTTATTTTCGATGGAGCATAGTAGGGAGTCTGGTTTCCCTTTTGACTTTATACCTACCAGAAGCCAACCTTTTACAGATTGCAGAACCACATGAAATGCATAGAAAGTTTTGTTCGTAAACACAAAATTTATTTAGTGAACACTTTATGTATGTATGTATACCTCTTAAAAATCGGAGAAAGTAAGTTGGTACAATGTCTGCCCTGCTAGAGATGCTGGCGAAAGGCAAGCATGACTATAGTGAAGTGAAAAGTCTGGGACGACAATCAGCCACCAATAAAGTGAAAAGGATCCAGTAACTAGTGAAACACAACCACTAGCTGCCAAACCTTTTCATGTGTGAAACTGTCCCTGGACAATACAATATTTTACATTTACTCTAAAAAACAAGAAATGTTGGGCAGGAATTTTGTGAATTGGGTTTCAATGGTAAGGCAGTAGAAGATAAGCCCAGGCCATGGTCAAAGTCGAGCTTTGACAAGTGGGTTTTAAAGGTGGTCAATGTTGGAATGATAAATCTTCCCTCACCATTTGGCTGTCTAATGGACCATTTGCTGCCTGTATGACTGCCAACTGTTGGTGGAGGAGTATAAAGAGCCGGAGCCTCTTAGTGCCAACAAAAGGACATTTTAATCCTATAATGACATCCTAAAAAGGTTTCTGTACTGTACTTCTGTGGCACAAGTTTGGAGATCTCTCGTGTTTCCGCATGCAAAAGATACAAAGAAAAGTCCATAAAGAAATGGTTTATTGAGGACAGTATGGAAGAACCGGAGTAATTATTCTTTAAGTTTTGTGCTGAGACTATTCAACTCCTTTCCTAGGTTGAGACCGCTCCGCAACAGCCTCCAGTGATGACAGCATATAAGCTGACATTACATGCAATCTCCTCCAATTCATTGCCATCAGCAACATTTTATTACAGGACAGAATTTCGCGTGGCTCTGGAGGAGGAAGCACCTTTGTTGGCTATTTAACCCTCCAATGAAAACATTAGTTTCCACAAATCCGCAATGTTTTGCATTTCAGGATTAAAATGACAGGACCACTGCAACTGACATAAAAATCTGGGTGACTTACTGGTTCTTTAAGATTGTTCTTTTAAGTTTTTCAGCATAGAGGGCAAGGTGGATATAATGTTTGTTTTGCTCACGTGCATTGTTAAGTTTTGGAACTTGTTGAAAGTGGTTGTCAGTGGGCCTTTTGCGTGTTGAATTCAGTAACGGAAAAATGGTTCCATAGATGTGACAATGAATCTTGTGCAAAATTATCATTTTGGCTTAACTACTTCAGATAAGGTTAATGGATCACTTTTCTACTAAACTGAAAAAAATGTGCCAAAGTGTAAAAAAACACTAGAAAGTAGTCATCGTGATCACATCAATGGCTTATTGGCCGCCATTACCTGTAGAAATGTATCAAATGGTAGATTGTGATTATGTTATACTATGACCAACAAAAACAGATTTTCTGCACTGTATTACAAATCATTGGAAATGTTTAGGTATATAACTTTTTCAGAAGGTGACTATTCAGGCTATATAAACTTGTGTTCCATTTTTTTCAGATTGGTAAATATTTAGAATGTTGGATTTATTTTTGTTTGGTTTTAAACCAACTCAATTTACCAGAGTCCCGTGTAATTAGTTAGCAAGGAATGGCTTATGGGAGATGTTTAAGTCATTGGCAGCAGTCACAATCTATTTATATCAAGATCATTATTTATTTCCTCTTTAGTTTTGGTTAATATAAAAGTGCACGAAAACAAAAATAAAACAATGGATGATCGATTGTAAACAATGCAAACTAAAAGGGTTAAGAATAGATTTCTTTGGTATAATCCACAATTTCTCTTTTTTAATTTTTTTTTAATTAAAATACATATTTATAAACTCATGATTGTATATGCATGATGAATAATGAAAAAGTTTATTAAAATGTTATGTTACAAACTGAAATGTATAAACAAATAAGCTGCCATATACTCAGAATCATTATTGTACTCACAGACCTACATATTAAACTTTACAGGCAATTACTCACAAAGGTTCACACATAGCAAGTACAGTTACACACACAGAGTATATACACAGACATTCCATCCACGTGGCTAATCCTTGAAAGACAGGGATACTGTTTGTGGAATCTGCTTCACTGAAAAGCACACTCCCCTCCTCATCCCCAAACCTGCACACTAATGGCCCCCCTCCTCACCCCAAACCTGCACATTAATGGCCCCCCTCCTCACCCCAAACCTGCACATTAATGGCCCCCCTCCTCACCCCAAACCTGCACATTAATGGCCCCCCTCCTCACCCCAAACCTGCACATTAATGGCCCCCCTCCTCACCCCAAACCTGCACATTAATGGCCCCCCTCCTCACCCCAAACCTGCACATTAATGGCCCCCCCTCCTCACCCCAAACCTGCACATTAATGGCCCCCCCTCCTCACCCCAAACCTGCACATTAATGGCCCCCCCTCCTCACCCCAAACCTGCACATTAATGGCCCCCCCTCCTCACCCCAAACCTGCACATTAATGGCCCCCCCTCCTCACCCCAAACCTGCACATTAATGGCCCCCCCTCCTCACCCCAAACCTGCACATTAATGGCCCCCCCTCCTCACCCCAAACCTGCACATTAATGGCCCCCCCTCCTCACCCCAAACCTGCACATTAATGGCCCCCCCTCCTCACCCCAAACCTGCACATTAATGGCCCCCCCTCCTCACCCCAAACCTGCACATTAATGGCCCCCCCTCCTCACCCCAAACCTGCACATTAATGGCCCCCCCTCCTCACCCCAAACCTGCACATTAATGGCCCCCCCTCCTCACCCCAAACCTGCACATTATTGGCCCCCCCTCCTCACCCCAAACCTGCACATTATTGCCAACTCCTCACCCCAAACCTGCACATTATTGCCAACTCCTCACCCCATTAATGTTTTTCATGTAATGTTACCACTATCATTCCTTCTTAGTGTCTAGTCCCTATTTACAACTCTCAATGTTAGAATTTTACACCATGGGTTTCCCATGATTACAGTCCCCACCAGCACCCCACAGGTTACAGTCCATGGTCCCTGGGATCCCTATTTTATAGTTCATGGTCTCTGGGACACAGTAAGGGGCCTCTGGGTGCCTAGTTTACCTTATAGTGAGTGACCTGCAGGTAGTTGTAGGGCAGTCCCCTCTGGAAGACCCTCTCTGTCTCCTGGGTCAGTCGGTACAAGGAAGGTTCTCCCAGCAGAAGCCTCTCACAGCCCAGCAGGCAGTCAGCCCTGCTGAGCACCGCCTCCTCTAGCTGGGGTCCCTGGGTTCCCCGGAGCTTACACTCCGTCCCACAGCGCAGCCTGACTTCCCGCAGCTCCCGAAGGCTCCGCACAGACCCCCAGAGCTGAGCTTGGGCCCCCGCCCAATCCTCCCGGGAGAACAGATCGAGCCCGGCCCAGAGCTGCAGGTCCGGGGGGGACAGAGGGTCCGTGAGGGTCCCGGGCAGAACCAGGAGCCCCCCAAACAGGAGCAACAAGGGCCCACACATAACTGGCTGGGATCTGGGGACTCTGCTCAGATTGAGGGGAGGGAGGGGGAACTTCCCAAATTCAGGCCCTCCCTGAGCCCTCCATTAACCCTCTGTCTTCCAGATCCCTTCAGTAACTGTGTACTGGAGCCCTCCATTAACCCTCTGTGTACTGGAGCCCTCCATTAACCCTCTGTGTACTCTCTATTAACCCTCTGTGTACTGGAGCCCTCCATTAACCCTCTGTGTACTCTCTATTAACCCTCTGTGTACTGGAGCTCTTTATTAACCCTCTGTTTCCTGGAGCAATACGTTAACCCTCTGTATACTGGAGCTCTTCATTATTCCTGTGTGTTCTCTCCATCAACCCTCTGTATACTGGAGCCCTCTATTAACCCTATGTGTACTGGAGCTCTCCATTAACCCTCTGTGTCATGGAGCACTCCATTAACCCTCAGTGTACTCTCCATTAATCCTCTGTGTACTGCAGCCCTCCATTAACCCTCAGTGTACTGGAGCTCTCCATTAACCCCTCCAGTAACACTCTGTGTACTGGAGCCCTCCATTATTCCTCTGTGTACCTTCCAGTAACCATGTGTGTTCTCTTCATCAACCCTCTGTGTACTGGAGCCTTCCAGTAACCATGTGTGTTCTCTCCATCAACCCTCTGTGTACTGGAGCCCTCTATTAACCCTCTGTGTACTGGAGCACTCAATTAACCCTCAGTGTACTCTCCATTAACCCTCTGTGTCCTGGAGCACTCCATTACCCTCAGTGTACTCTCCATTAATCCTCTGTGTCCTGGAGCACTCCATTAACCCTCAGTGTACTGGAGCACTCCATTAGCCCTCAGTGTACTCTCCAATAACCCTCTGTCTGCCAGAGCACAGACTTTGTCTACCCAAGTCCTCCATTAACCCTCTGTCTGTCAGAACTCTTTATTATTCTGTCTGTCGAAGTCTTTCATTAACTCTTACTCTTCCCAACCTGAACCCATATCCTTAGTAAGAACACTAGCCCCAAATCCCTAACTTTCCAGAGACTACACAGCAATAAAACTCACTGAAATGTGCAGTGTGTATGAGTTTATCACAGAGCTCCATAGAAATAAAATTCATAGTAATATTCAATGTGTGTAAATGTATCACAGAGCTTCACAATGAAACTCGCACAGAGCTTCAATGAAACTCGCACATAGATATTCACTACAGAGGTCAGTGTTGGGGATTCAATGTGGTATTCATATTGTAGGCCGGAATTAATATATCCAAATTGGAAAAATTCTCAACGTCAGCATACTTTATAGTCTGATATTTGAAATTATATGAGCAAAACTGCAAAAATGATCTAACTCAGGTCTGCTTTCAGATCAACTACTCTGGCCTTAAATTTGAAATTCCATTCTATTCTCACTTTCTAAATACCCCTGTATGAAATGACTGTAAGGCATGAACTTGTTGTGGGGATATAATGTGCTTGAAATTTTAATCTGATGTGGGAAGTGTAGATGTGGGCCTTAAACTGTGTCTAAAGGCACTTACCTTTTCCCTCCATCTACCTCTTCAGATTTTCCCATATCATCTCACTTTGTATACTTGTCTCACAATCATTACCCTATCTTTTTATTCCAACAACCAACCCCCTGTGCTACCATTACAGTCAATAGACAATTTAGGTGAGCTCTCCCTATTAGAATACTAGTTTTTTTTCAATCAAACTCCCCCCCCCCCTTTTTTTTTTTTTTTTTTAAAGACTGCTCCAGATTATTTGGACATTGTAAATCATGAATATTGCTGAAGGGATGTTTATTATACTAATAGGGGATACATAGAGACACAGTTGTCTTGACTTTTATGATCACTAAATATAATTAGCACATAGATCCAACTGTCAATCTGATGTTTATTATTTGCAATGCAAAATAAAGCCTGCTATATAATTAAATAGACTATTAAATAGTTACCTATTGCTAAATTGTAGCAATTTTTTCACACATTGTTTACTGTTGAAGACATTTCAATCAGTTACTTAGTTCTTCTATTAAATACCAAACCAGGGATTCTTGTATAAGGGTTCCCTAAATTATATCTTAATAATAAGGGTTAAGTCCTGGGTGGAGTCGGTAACACCCCTACTGACCAACCCCCGTCCGGGATATTCTCAGTATAGGGGTGATTTAGTCCATTCATTTTAGATGTGGGACAAACTGCAGTACTCACTGTATCTCAACGTTATAACTATGATACTATATGTTGAGTCTGTTAAGATTCAGCATGATTGACAAGCAAGTAATGCAATGACATACAACCTACAGACTATTATTGATGATGTACACAATCTATTGGACTGACATTTGCCTATATACATATAAATACATAACTAGAACAAGCAATAGGTAGACTGCGCCCAAAACAACAACCTCTAAATGTGATCACACAGCAAAAAGATATATACATACATGTATCAAATAAATATGTTCACTTTGCAGTGCCAGGTAAATAAAAAAACAAACAAAAACAAAATAGTGTAATATATTTAACAATAAACTAAACTATAACTATGTAACAGAGGTACACTCACACTTTTTAGAGCTACTGAGAGCCCTGCTGTATTCAGCGTGGATGGTATAATCCCCGTCTAAGGATATAGTTCAGCAGTGGTGATGGTATTTGTCCAGAAAGCAAGATATGTGAAAACAAAAAGTGGAGATACCCAATAGTACGGCATAGAAGCAATAAACTGTGTAGAATAAAAGATAGGTCTCACATATTCCAGAGCATGGACCTGCTCTGGTGTTTTAGAGTATTGGTGGTATAATCCCCATCTGGGATATGTAGAACCAGGAAGTCAATAGGTAATAGTAAAATCCTAAAAAGAAATCTAAATAATGCTTAATTGAAAGAGGATGAAAACCAGCCCAAATAAATAAAAAGAAATTGAAAGATAAATCTAAAATGTAACTTTTATTACTATAAATTACATTAAAATACAAAATATCCACATTAAAATCTAAACTTTGATGCATGTACCACAGTCAACTATCTCACTATATATCCTACATACTTATTGAAGCCTTGGGATAGAGATGGATATTAAATAAGTCAGGTAAAATCCTGGCAACTATGTCATATGATGAGAAATCAGGTAAAAAACGTATCCTTCAAAAACATTTATATAACTAAATAAAGCCACTGATAATCACAGAGTATATAAATACATAAATCTAGTTACAGATTCCAAGGATCTAACAAATCCGATGATACAAAGTATATACCAGAGTGATGAAGATACACAGTGAAAGATAGAAGCAAAAGGAAGAGGTAGGGGATAGTTGAAAGTCAAGGAGGGAACCTGCAGCTTCTGAGCTCATCCTTAATATAAACCTGCACTGTACTACACTGCAAAAACAAATTACTTTTTAGTACATATACCCACTATGATAACAAGCATGCAGTTAATTATACATTTTTTTAAATGGGGTATAATCTAAGAACAGCTTGCCAAAGCTGAAGTTATCTTGTCTGCAGCCTTTGCAAGCCCTCCCCTTCTTACCCCACCAGACTTTCTGTTGGTGTCCAATCACAGACTTCCAAATGTAACTCAATGATAAGTTTTTGCAAGGCAGGTGTCTGGGCAATTGCTGCCTCTTGAGTTTAGTTTCACCGAGCTAAACAACCAGTAAGTAACAGGACATGCTGTTTGATTGACAGCCTGGGGGTGTAACAAGGTTTAAAAATATACTTTTTGAAAAATGAAAACAATAAAAAAGGACACACTCTTCAGCATGCTGAAGTACTTTTGGGGTCTGCAGCGTTCCTGTAAATGCTATTCGATGTCTATGTACTAAGATCAAATTTCAGGCAAATCCTGATTATTTATTATTTGGATTTTGTGATATTATGTCTAAACAGAGCAACCTGCAGACCCATAAATGCATAAGCAGACATGCAATTCAATGAACAGGGCCACAGATAGCATTGCAAGGCCCTGAGCAACACAACAAATCATAGCTGGGTCCACCGTATACCAATGCCTTCCACATCCCAGGCCACCCTTTGCTTCCCACCTTTTTTTTTCCTTGGAAGGGGACCATGGACACTAGTGGTCTGTCAAGTGCTATGAGGTGGGGGGTACATGCATTTCACTGCTCTGTTAATGCCCAAAGAGGGCCTCAATGGTACTTTGCTCCTTGCTATACCATTACAACATGGAGGAAGTCACAGCGCAGCGTATCTGCGGGGAATATACACATCAGGGAAGTTAATCAGGCTGTACAAGAAGGGGATTTACATTTTCTGTGGGTCTCTAATAGTTTAGCACCCAGATAGGGGGCCTCAATTGTCACTGCTCACTACCAGCAGCATCCTACAGGTCCACATGGCAACAAGGCTGCATAGCCACCGTATTGCTTTATTTTACATGGTCAAGCGCTGGATTATCTTTTGTGAATTTATATTACGCGTCAACATGACAAGTTACCGATGAAAGGAGCATTCAGCCATATGCTACAGAGCTGGAGACCATGCATCTGACCTCTCAGCATTGCTCTGACCATCAGAGCGCTAGGCAGTGCACTGACCAGTACAGCATTCAGCATTGCATTAGATAGCTGAGTGCTGACCGTCTAGTCTAGACAATGAGCAGTGCATTATATTGCAGAGCTCAAACCCTTGGAGCATTCCACTGTTTTAAGGAGCCAGTCATCAGTAAGCAGAGCATTCAGTTGCTTTTTGCAGGGCTGAAAAAAAATATTTTGCAAAGCTGTTTTTATTTATGTGTTTTATTATAAATCATTAAAAAAAAGCATAACCCACACTGCTAATATTGCCAAATAGGATAGTGCAAGAAACAACTGGCTGACCTGGCCTCCAGGGATGACATTTTTTTTGATACAATTATTACATTTTAAGAAAACTAGCAGCTATCATCTGGCCAATCAGAAGACTGGCATAACCAGAGGAACATATATCGCATCATAATTCAGCACAGGATCCAGCTGATTCCCCTGACCGGAAGTGACGAGGGGTAGGGGATTTTCACTAAGTAAGGGAATTTGATAGAACACCACCTTCAGGAAATTGGATGTTTTTACAAGTTATGACGTGCATTATTTTATATTCAGTTCAAAATGTCTAGTTGAGATTACACCGGAAGAGGAGAAGGTTACAGGAACCCCAAAGCCAACAAGCTACATCAAATGCTATATTTCCAGTACGGCAAACTCTTTTACACCTACATTTTTTTTTTACACCTAATGTATATGGAAGCGACTTTTGTCCTACTGTAGTTGAGGGTTTCGCCATAAGGCCCTATGGCTTGCACTTTTAACTGGATGGTTTAAAATCCAAAGCTCCACCTGGGCTTGGCGTATCCCAATTGAATCTTGCTGTTGAGAAGGGAGACGAGTCCCACCGAGGTGTCCATGTTTACAGGTCTGTCTAGGACCATTAGGCCATTGGCTCTGCCAGGAAGAGGGCTTTGTTGATGCGCCAATCTTACCAACTCCACTAGATGTTCCTTAAACTGGTCCAGCTTCAAAGACACAAGAAAAATATAAGTGATGGTATAAAGATACATAGAGGAGATTGTCTACAGCTTTCATTTCAGTATATAAATATAACTGAAATTTCCAACATTTTCTAAACTACAAGATATTCCATTTTCAACATGGAAACAATAATATTTGCTTTCATTTATGTACCAATACATCTGTACTGTGGGTAACCAACCTTAGCAGACAAGATGTCCCACAGCAGTTGTTGCACAACAGCTCATACAATGCTCAGTCAGTTCATCTTGGCTACTACAATGATCTCAATCTAACAACACTCTCCTCACCTGACACATGTCTTCAACGTCACCCTGCTTAGGTACTCCTGGGTGCTTTGACAGGATAATGTAGGAAAGGTCAGTTGCCCATGGATTCCACCATGATAGAATAGAAGGAGAGGTGCGGAGCTTGTCCCATTGTAGCCTGAGGCCTTGGCCATCTCGCCTGTTAAGACAAGAGAAAGATTGTGAATGAGGGCAAGTTTAATCTTGTTTGTGATGTAAGATGTGTGTGATGGAAGACAAGGAATAATTAAAACAAAGGGGTCAGGGAGGATGAATGAGAGGACAAGGTGGGTGTAGATTGAAAGAATTGGGATGTGAGATGGTAGAGAGAAGTGGGTAAATTAGGAGAGGGAGAGTGAGCAGATGATGGAGACAGCGTTAGGTGGAGAAGAGTTGGTGTTTGAGATTAGTATTTGATAGAAGCAACTAATATAAAGGGAGATAGAGGGAAAAATGATGCAGAGGGAGTGAGTTGAGATAACATTTACATGGGAGAGAGAAAATCACTGAAGAGGTAGATAGTTGGTTTATATCATGACATGCAAGAGAGAGGAGATAAACAAAGCGAGTCAGTGTTTGACATTGCATAGGAGAAATGGGGAGGTTGAGAGTTCAGGTTAGAGAATGAAAAAGGAGAAGACAATGACAGATTAGTCAAAGGCTTCCACTTGTCTTCTTTTACTTAGCTCACTCACTTGTTAAGAGCCATCTTGGGATAGGACAGGGGTCCCCACATCACAGTGTCAATGTAATTAAGAGGAACACGGAATAGTCGGGCACTGCTGAGTCCCACAAAATCATAATAACATAGCATGAGTGAGTGTTCGCACAGCAATGCCAGGAGCTCACACTCCGTGCCCCAGTGACTGATCCTGCAAAGAGACAGACGGGTAAGGGACAGACAAACAGATACAAAACAGACAGTTTGACTAAGGATATATAGGACACAATCACACTGACTCTGGAGACACAGAGTGAGAACAACTTGATGGAATGAAAATGTCAAATACCTTGCCTATGGGTATTTGCAAGCACCCTGCAGACATTACTAGCAGTACAGCTTACTAAGAATGACAACAGAATGTAACAAGAATGTCTGCATTTAATCATTTGCCCATATACAATAAATACAGTTAAAGTGATGCTTTAGGCACTCAGACCAATGCATCTCATTGAAGTGGTCTAGGTGCCATGTGCCCTCCGTTTTAACCCTGTAGTTAAAAACATTGACATTCTGCAGAAAAGCAATATTTGTATTGCAGGGTTAAGTGGCTTTAGTGGCGGTCACTTGGTAAAACTCTGCTATCAGATGACATTTTGCGGCATATGCTCACTCCCCAGTGCTGGGATCATCAATCTCTATGACCTCAAACAAGGAAGAGGGCCAGCCACGGAGACCGGTGCCACAAGGGAGAAAAGGTAAGTAAAAGTACTGTTTTTCTCCCTGCAGGTGAGGACTAGCTACCTAAATGGCCACCAGGGCACTATAGCATAATTGTGTATGACAGTGAAATGGGAGAGTTCATTCACTCCTGCACCCTTTAAAAGCAGGTGATGAGCCTACATTGTCAGCAAATTTACATTCATTGCAACAGTTACTATTGGCAATCATAACAGGAGTATAAATTCTCAGGGTGAAAATATAATTTTGCCTCTTTATAAATCGCTGGTAAGACCACACCTTGAATATGCTGTGCAATTTTGGTCACCTGTTCTAAAGAAGGATATCATGGCACTAGAAAAAGTGCAGAGACGAGTTACAAAAATGATAAAAGCAATGGAGCATTTTAGTTACAAAGAAAGGTTAAAAAATTTAAGTCTCTTTAGTTTGGAAAAACGGCGTCTGAGAGGGGATATGATAACATTATACAAATATATTCGGGGCCAGTACAAACCATTATCTGGAAATCTATTCATAAACAGGGCTATACATAGGACACGAGGTCACGCATTTAGGCTGGAAGAAAGGAGATTTCATCTAGGGCAAAGAAAAGTTTTTTTTACAGTAAGAGCAATAAGGATATGGAATTCTGTGCCTGAAGAGTTGGTTTTATCATACAGATGTTTAAACTGCAATTGGATAAATACTTGCAAAAACATAACATACAGGGATATAATTTCTAATTAGTGGGGTAATAGCTGCTTGATCCAAGGAGACATCTGACTGCTATTTTGGGGTCAAGATGGAATTTTTTCCTAGTTTGTGGCAAAATTGGAAGCACTTCAGACTAGGGTTTTTGCCTTTTTTTGGATCAACAGCAAAAACATATGTGAGGAAGGCTGAACTTGATGGACGCAAGTCTCTTTTCAGCTATGTAACTATGTAAGTATACTCATTTGAATGGGGAAGGGACACACTTATGCATTTGGGTATTCAATTGGCTACTTCTAAACAAAAGATGGTGGAGGCCAATTTTGGATCTTTGGATTTTTTAGATCATTGGAAGGGGAGGGGACTTCTTGGTTAGGCCGTATAAACTCGGTGAAGATGATATTGCCTAATATCTTATTTCTATTTCGTACGATACCTATATTAATTCCCAAACTAATTTTAAATAGATTTCAGAAGTTAATTAACGCCCACATTTGGAAAAAAAACACACTGTTTCATTTACATCGATGTGCTATGGAGGGTGGATTAAGAGTTCCCAATATTCATAAATATTATGTGGCATCAGTTTTGGCACAAATGGCTGGCTTATTAAGAGGATATACCTTTATGGTATAAAATAGAGCAGGCGATATTGAACCCCTATGATGGATTTGTTATGGGTGACGAAGCGAGAACATCACAGGGGTTGGAAGGGGGGTATAGGGAAACATGAAGGGCTGGGTCTGGGAGGCAGTATAGGGACACATGAAGGGCTGGAAGAGAGCTAATAGGACACATAGAGGGCTCGGTGCTAATTGGACACATGGGGGGGGCTCATGCGACACGTGGGGATGCTGCTGAGACACATGGAAGGGATAATAAGACATACAGGGCTGGGAGGGAGCTAATGGGATGCATGGAGGGCTGGGAGGATGTATAGGGACTCACGGAGGTCTGGGGGCTAATGGGACACATGGGGGCTACTGAGACACATGGGAGGGCTAATGAGACACATACTAGGCTGGGAGGGAGCTAATGGGACAAATGTGGGGCTTATGAGATGCATGGAAGGGCTGGGGGCTAATAAGACACATGGAAGGGCTGGGGGTAATGAGACACATGGAGGGGCAGGGAAGTAAAAAGACACAGAGTCTGTGGAGAAAAAATACATGGGGGTCTGGGGAGAAAGAGAAAAAGAGGCTGAGAAAGATGAACAAAAGACACACAGATGGACTGGGGAAGGAGAGAATGAGACACACAGATGTGCTGGGGCCTGGGAAAGAGACTCACAGAAGGGCTGGGAAAGGGGAGAATGAAACTGTGGCGAAACCGACCTCGCCACGTGTCCTTGGAGGGGGCTGATTGCCCGCCTCTTGCCTTTGGACTATGGACCAGACTTTATGGGAATGTGATACCCCAGATAGCCATACCATGGAGCCTATTCATATAATGAAAGACTATGGGAAAGACTTTAGCTCCATGGCAATTGTACTGTGTGAGTAGGATCTGCGCGCTATTCGGTAGTTTTGTGCGCGCAGATCCCAGCTATCTGGGGATAGGTGAAATGTCTGTGTGTTATGTGTAAAGGTGAATTTATGTATTTTCAAGTGTTTTACTGTCTTTGTGTCCCCATGTGCTTAATGGAGTCTGTCTCTGTGCTGGAGATAATTAGATTACTTCTCCAGCACAGAGAAGGCTCTGTAAAAAACAGTCTGAGCTGGAAAGCCAGGGGTTTTAAAAGATACTTTACTAACTTTTGAACCCCTGGTCTGATCCATGCCATTTTTTAATATGTTGTTCCCCTGAATGGATTGATTGTGGATATGTATTTTTATGTGAATGTGATGTATGGTTTTAGAGTTAGGAAAGTTGTGTAAAAGTATATTTTAAACTGTATGCATAATGGGATTATGTGTCACACTAAGGGGAGGGGATGTGTGGGAGGTAACATCTATGTCATTGGTTCTTTTATGCCTCCCCCTGGGTGTGGCCTGTATGTGTGAGTTGGAAATAAAAGCCAGGCTGGATGAGCCAGTCCAGAGTTCCTCAAAATGAAGTGTCGTCTCGTTCTTGGGGGGAATTGGATTGTAAGCTGACTGCCAGGAGTGTAAGCGAATTGTATGCTTTTCTTGTTCAGCTGTTCCAGTTCGGAGTGTTCGTGTGTCTCCAGTCGGGAGAGTGGTGTTTGCAGTAGCTGCCTGTGCATCTGGAAAGGTGGATCGCCTAAACTGGGTTTTATCCTCTTGTAAGTGAAACGGTCCATTACAATTGGTGGCAAGCGGCGGGATCGTTCCTACAACCAGAGGGACAGCTACAGACAACACCATTCCTGGATTACAAATTGAGGGCAACGCTAGTACCCGTACAGCGACCCTATCTACGAAGGATTTTGGGAAAATGGGCAACACGCACACCTGGGCAACACGCACACCTGAGGAAGAGAGTGAATTAGAATGGAGAGATAATGCCCGGATAGAATTATGGTATGATGCCCTGGAAGAAGTCCAGTATCAACGGCAGCAGCGCTTTCCTGGTGCCGCATACCAGTTGGAGGAACAAATGGCCTGGCGGATGCCGCTTCTAGGGGACCAACCCGGAGGGGAGCGGGTAAGACAACTTGAGTACCTCGTGGAAAGGGAACTGAGCCTGGACGTCTCATACCGGGCACTGTGGTGGTGCACTGTCCAGCCAGAGACGTGGAGGGCAGAGGGCATCCAGCCCGAGGGGGATCACTACACTAGCCCTGGCCTGTTGTGGAAGGCCCTAACAGAAGACGTCGACTTCGGCAGTCCAGCAGAGTCACGGTACTGGGCTATCGTGCATTACCGGAGTGAGATGTTACAGGGCCCGAGATCTATTGGACTGGGACAAGACCTCCGCCGTTTCGCTGCCATGGAACAAGGGCTGGAGATGGACTATGTAGAACTATTAAATTCCGGCCAGCCGCAGAGCAGGGACGCAGACCGGGAAAACTGGGTGGCAGACCCAGACCTGCTAGCCTACAGCTGGGAAAACGGGGCCGAGGTACCTCCTGCTTCACTACCAGCTGCAGAAGTGGGGGACCTCATGGACTGGCCCTGGAGAGACCCACAGATGGCCGGGGGAGATGCGACCGAGATCTCTCTACCGGCCATACAGGGATCCTGGGCAGTCGGCCCAGATCCCCAGCGGCAGTGTGTGTCCCAGGGAGCAGAAGGTGCAGTCCTTCCTCCCCAGCGGCAGTGTGTACCCCAGGGAGCTGATGGTGTCGTCCATCCTCCCCAGCGGCAGTGTGTCCCCCAGGGAGCAGAAGGTGCAGTCCTTCCTCCCCAGCGGCAGTGTGTACCCCAGGGAGCTGATGGTGTCGTCCATCCTCCCCAGCGGCAGGCTGAGTTACAGGGGGCAGAGGTAGTTGTTCCTGCCCCCCAACAGCAAAGTGATATGCCAAGAAGGCAGTGTGAAGTGAAGGGAGCGGAGAGCAGCGTCCTCCCTCCCCAGCGGCAGTGTGTGTCCCAGGGAGCAGAAGGTATCGTCCTTCCTCCCCAGCGGCAGTGTGTACCCCAGGGAGCTGATGGTGTCGTCCATCCTCCCCAGCGGCAGTGTGTCCTGCAGGGAGCAGAGACAGTCAGTCTCGCACCCCAGCAGCAGGACCAGAGAATGAAAGGGGAGACAGCTGGTCTCCCTTTCCACCAGCAGAGAGAGTGTCAGGGAGAGGAGCCTGCTAACCCCTCTCCCCAGCGGCAGTTCACCGTCCAGAGAGAGGAGCTTGTTACACCCTCTCTCCCACGGCAGCCTAACCCACCAAGGGGAGATGCTAAGCCCCACAACTGTGCAGATGGGACCGTAGTCTCTGCACTTACAGCACCAGGGGTAGGGACGGTCGGTCCTGTCCCCCAGCCACAGAGCGATATATCCAAAGTGGAGACAGTCAATCTCCAGCAACCAGGCTCCAACCAGACTACTCCCGGGGTAGTGCTGGCACCAGGACAGAGTACCGCTGGTCAGGGGCGTACCTAGAGCATTTGGCACCCGGGGCGGGTCCTATTTTTGGCACCCCCCTGCCCCCCCCCCCCCCCCCCCCCCAAATTTAAATATAAAAACAACCAAATTTTTTTTTATGTATTTAGCACTAAGCAGTGTTTGTGTGTTTGAATGTATGCATGTTTTTGTATGGAGTATATGTGAGTGAATGTAGCGGTGTGTTTGTATGTAGTGTTGGCGTTTGCATGCAAGCATGCATTTGTGTGTTGTGTGGTATTTGAATGCAGTGGTATGGTTATATATAATGGTGGGGTGTGTATGTAGTTTTGACGTTGAAATGCATGAGTGTATTTGTGTGTAGTGTTGGCGAGATTGTTAGATGTCTGCACATATACACATATACGGACATACACACATGCAGATACATATACACACAAACACAGTCACACACAGATACACATTGACACACATGCAGACATCGTGGCGACTCTAGGAACAATATATATGGGGGGGGCACATAAGATACCACAGTCAAAACAGGAGGGGGAGGGGGAGCAGTAAAACTTCTCACTAGGGGATGGGGTAATATGCTGCCATTGGCTGTCTGATGCCAGCATGCTGTGTTCTGCATGCTGGCATCTGACTACACATTTGCATATTATTCACATTAGCCACCCAGATTTCTTGTTGTGGGCTGGCTGGCAACTCTTAATTTCAATCTTTGTTTAGCAGATAACTCCTATTTGCTATCCTTTGTGGGATTGCCATATTTAAGGACACCAAATAAGGTGCTATCTGCTAAACTGCACCCTCATTTAGTATCTTTAAATATGGAAATCTCACATACGGGCACCAATTCAGGGAATGATCTACTAAACAGATAAAGGATAACAAAATGCCCTTTTCTTATTTTCAGTTGTTTAGCAGATAAATCCCTTATTTGTTATCCTTATGTGGGATTGCAATATTTAAGGACAGGAAATAAGGGAGCTATCTACTATACACATACGCAGAGATACACACAATCACACATAATCACAGATTTACACAAACACAATCACTGACCCACAATCACATACACACACACAAATATTACATACATACACACATTTAATCATTAAGAGGTCCACCCTGCCTCCCTACCTTGCTCTAGAAGGGCTGGAGTGGATCCTCAGTCCCTGGTGGTCAGTGGTTGCTGCTGGGATCTCTGTGCTCTTTCTGCACAGGTCCATCGCACGCCCTGTAATGATGCAGAGGCCGCGATGACATCATATCCTGGCTGCCGGCTCACTGCAGGGCGAAGACCGTCAGACACAGTCACTCACACACAGTTACAGGCAGACAGTCAAACACGCAGGCAATCACACAGGCAGACAGTCACACATACACACACAGATTCACAGACAGTCACACCCACAATCACAGGCAGACAGTCACACATACACACAACACAGTCACAGGCAGTCACTCACACACACACACACACACACAGTCACAGACAGTCACTCACACACACACGCACACACACACAGTCACAGACAGTCACTCACACACACACGCACGCACACACACACAAAATCACAGGCAGACAGTCACACACAGTCACACAGACAATCACAGTCAGACAGTCACACACACAGTGGCACACACACACACACACACAGTCACAGTCACACACACAATCAGAGGCAGACAATCACACAGGCAGACAGTCACACATACACACAACATAATCACAGACAGTCACACACACACAATCAAAGACGGTCACAATCACAGTTACACACTCACACACAGTCAAAGACAGTCACAATCACAATTACACACTCACACACAGTCAAAGACAGTCACAATCACAGTTACACACAGCACACACAGTCAAAGACAGTCACAATCACAGTTACACACTCACACACAGTCAGACAGTCACAATCACAGTTACACACAGCACACACAGTCAAAGACAGTCACAATCAAGGTTACACACAGCACACACAGTCAAAGACAGTCACAATCACAGTTACACACAGCACACACAGTCAAAGACAGTCACAATCACAGTTACACACAGCACACACAGTCAGACAGTCACAATCACAGTTACACACAGCACACACAGTCAAAGACAGTCACAATCACAGTTACACACTCACACACAGTCAGACAGTCACAATCACAGATACACACAGCACACACAGTCAAAGACAGTCACAATCACAGTTACACACAGCACACACAGTCAAAGACAGTCACAATCACAGTTACACACAGCACACACAGTCAAAGACAGTCACAATCACAGTTACACACAGCACACACAGTCAAAGACAGTCACAATCACAGTTACACACAGCACACACTCTCTCACTTACAGTAAGATTGGGATGGAGGAGGAGTGGATCCAGTCCCTCCTGTGCTGTAGTTGGGGAAGCAGGGACTCCTTCCTGCTTCCCCTCTCTCTGTGTGCAGCAGTATGAGGCTGCATTTAGCTCCGCCCCCGCATCCGGCTTGGCTCCGCCCCCACGGCCGTTTTAGCTCCGCCCCCAAATCTCCGTGCAGGTTTCCTGCTTCCAGCCCCTGCGTGTGAGCTGTGTCGGCTGCCCGGCGCACTGCTGCTACGGCACCCGGTGCAGCCACACAGCTCACAGAATAGCAAGCCTGGCCAGCCCTGGTGGCACCCCCTGCCTGATGGTACCCGGGGCGGACCGCCCCCCCCGCCCCCCCCTTAGTACGCCACTGCCGCTGGTCTCTGCACCCTCAGCAACCCACCAAGGCAGCCTACCAGTCCCCCACACAGCCGTGGTAAGGCACCTGGACATGGACAAGATTCTCCCTTACCCAGGTGTAGTAATGGTTTATTGTGGGTGGGCTGTACTGCTGTTTCTGTCTTGTGGGTGGGCTGCTGGACTAACAAGGGCACTGACCGTCAGGAGGTCAAGTACCCTGTTAGTCTGGGGGGTAAAGGGGAGAAGTGTGGCGAAACCGACCTCGCCACGTGTCCTTGGAGGGGGCTGATTGCCCGCCTCTTGCCTTTGGACTATGGACCAGATTTTATGGGAATGTGATACCCCAGATAGCCATACCATGGAGCCTATTCATATAATGAAAGACTATGGGAAAGCCTTTAGCTCCATGGCAATTGTACTGTGTGAGTAGGATCTGCGCGCTATTCGGTAGTTTTGTGCGCGCAGATCCCAGCTATCTGGGGATAGGTGAAATGTCTGTGTGTTATGTGTAAAGGTGAATTTATGTATTTTCAAGTGTTTTACTGTCTTTGTGTCCCCATGTGCTTAATGGAGTCTGTCTCTGTGCTGGAGATAATTAGATTACTTCTCCAGCACAGAGAAGGCTCTGTAAAAAACAGTCTGAGCTGGAAAGCCAGGGGTTTTAAAAGATACTTTACTAACTTTTGAACCCCTGGTCTGATCCATGCCATTTTTTAATATGTTGTTCCCCTGAATGGATTGATTGTGGATATGTATTTTTATGTGAATGTGATGTATGGTTTTAGAGTTAGGAAAGTTGTGTAAAAGTATATTTTAAACTGTATGCATAATGGGATTATGTGTCACACTAAGGGGAGGGGATGTGTGGGAGGTAACATCTATGTCATTGGTTCTTTTATGCCTCCCCCTGGGTGTGGCCTGTATGTGTGAGTTGGAAATAAAAGCCAGGCTGGATGAGCCAGTCCAGAGTTCCTGTTTAACCCTCAAAATGAAGTGTCGTCTCGTTCTTGGGGGGAATTGGATTGTAAGCTGACTGCCAGGAGTGTAAGCGGATTGTATGCTTTTCTTGTTCAGCTGTTCCAGTTCGGAGTGTTCGTGTGTCTCCAGTCGGGAGAGTGGTGTTTGCAGTAGCTGCCTGTGCATCTGGAAAGGTGGATATCGCCTAAACTGGGTTTTATCCTCTTGTAAGTGAAACGGTCCGTTACAGAAACACACAGAGGAGCTGTAGGTAAAGAGATAGACAGAGGTGCTGCAACCTGGAAAGGGACTAACAGAAGGGCTGGGGAAGGGGAGAAAGTCACAAACAAAGTGCATCTTCACTTGTGTCTCCTGCTCTCCCTGTAATTTAGAGTTGACCGGTGAGAGAAAGACTATTAAAGGGACACTATAGTCACCATAACTACTACAGTTTAATGTAGTGCTTCTGGTGTCTATAGCCTGTCCCTGTAGGCTGAGCACTGTAAATGCTACCTTTTCAGAGAAAATGCAGTGTTTACATTGCTGCCTAGGCACATCTCTAGTGACAGTCACTCAGACGGCCACTAGAGCTGCTTCCTAGTCCAGTGTTGCACAGTGTGCAACACCTATGTTGAGCATATCCACGCTCTGCGTGCAATGCATCTCTATGAGGAGATGCTGATTGGTGCATTGAAGCACAGCGTTTTGCCACACACGCGCAATAGCCTCTCAATGCTTTCCTATGGGAATTTAATTGGCGTTGACTGAGATCCTCAAGATGTCAGCCACAGTGAAGAGCACACTCTTGTTACTTCAAAATGAGCAAGATAACATAATTTTTTTTTACTGCTGTGCAATAGCATACATTCACAATTTCAGTCCAATCACGAAACTTTCCTTATTATGTCAAGGTAGTTGGACTGAAACATTGATTACCGTATATACTCGAGTATAAGCCGAGTTTTTCAGCCCATTTTTTGGGCTGAAAAACCCCAACTCGGCTTATACTCGAGTCAAGGTCTGTATTATGGCAATTTGCATTGCCATAATATAGACTGGGGGAGAGGGGGGCTGGCAGAGCTGTACTTACCTGTTCTGCAGCTCCTGTCAGCTCTCTCCTCCTCTGCGCCGTCCGGTCAGCACCTCGGTCAGCTCCCAGTGTAAATCTCGCGAGAGCCGCGGCTCTCGCGAGATTTACACTGGGAGCTGACAGAAGAGCAGAACGGACGGCGCAGAGGAGGAGAGAGCTGACAGGAGCTGCAGAACAGGTAAGTACAGCTCTGCCAGCCCCCCTCTCCCCCCCACTGAACTGCCACTGGACCACCAGGGAAGGAGAGCCCCCCTCCCTGCCATATATCAAGCAGGGAGGGGGGACGAAAAAAAAAAAATATAAATAAAATACGAAATAATAATACAAAATTAATAATAATAAAAAAAAATTAATAATAACAAAAAAAAGGGGGATAAGGACCACTATGGGAGGGGGGGGGGTATAAGGACCACTATGGGAGGGAGGGGGGTATAAGGACCACTATGGGAGGGAGGGGGGTATAAGGACCACTATGGGAGGGGGGGGGGTATAAGGACCACTATGGGAGGGAGGGGGGTATAAGGACCGCTATGGGAGGGAGGGGGGGTATAAGGACCACTATGGGAGGGAGGGGGGGGGATAAGGACCACTATGGGAGGGAGGGGGGGGATAAGGACCACTATGGGAGGGAGGGGGGGGATAAGGACCACTATGGGAGGGAGGGGGGGGATAAGGACCACTATGGGAGGGAGGGGGTGGGATAAGGACCACTATGGGAGGGAGGGGGGGTATAAGGACCACTATGGGAGGGAGGGGGGGTATATGGACCACTATGGGAGGGATGGGGGGGGATAAGGAACACTATGGGAGGGAGAAGGGGGATAAGGACCACTATGAGAGGGAGGGGTGGGATAAGGACCACTATGGGAGGGGAGGGGGAAGTAAGGACCACTAGGGGAGGGGAGGGTAAGGACCACTAGGGGAGGGGTGAGTCAGGACCACTGGGGGGGGGGGGTGAAGGAACACGGGGGTGGGGAGGTAAGGACCACTGAGGGAGGAGGAGGGGAAGTCAGGACATATGGGGGGGGGGAGGGGGCGGCAACATTTTTTTTGCCTACGGCGGCAAATATCCTTGCACCGGCCCTGCACACACTGCATTCACACACTGCATTCATACACACACACACTGCATTCATGCACACACACACTGCATTCATGCACACACACACTGCACTCATACACACACGCTGCACTCATACACACACACTGCACTCATACACACACACATACGCACACACTGCATTCATTATACACACACTGTAAATAAATATTCAATTAATATATTTTTTTTAGGATCTAATTTTATTTAGAAATTTACCAGTAGCTGCTGCATTTCCCACCCTAGTCTTATACTCGAGTCAATAAATTTTCCCAGTTTTTTGGGATAAAATTAGGGGCCTCGGCTTATATTCGGGTCGGCTTATACTCGAGTATATACGGTATATGCAAATGCACGTCTGCTTACAACAAATCCGCTCTTTTGTTTATTTTGAAGCACTATGAGTGCTTTCTTTCACGTTTGAGTGCTAGTTTTCAGTTTTCAGGTTTTTTTTACGCTTTCTTATCTGCACACTATGCTGGCGCGATGCATTATGGGGATGGTATAGAATTTTTTTCCAGACCTGCTTTTCATTCCCAGTCCGGCCCTGTCTCCTTCCACTCCCCAATCCACTACCCTTGAAATATGGGATGGAACAACAATACAAGTACAGATGGTGCTGGGTTATGATTATGTTTTTCTTCGTACCTTTTGGAGGTCTATTTTTTAAAAAATATTTTCTTTAATTCTTATTTTTTTTCTTTATTATTTTCTTTCTTTCTTTTTATTTGAACTTTAAGCTTACTTCATGTGTCTGTGAGAATGGTAGGTATTGTAATCGAATTACAGTGCCGTACTAGATTACCTAATACAAAGGTTGTTTTTTTTATATAATTATACTATGCTCATTTGAGCCTACATTGAATTGTATTTATATAGGCACACAGAATATGCAGATTATAATATGCCATGTAGAATATAGTAACTCACTATGTATTATGTTTTGCATTTGCATATGCATATCTCTCTTTAGGATGCATTTTAGGGTATGATGTTCTGTGTATTGTTGTTGTTATGGGGGGCGGGGCCGGGCGGCCATGCCAGCAGGCTGCTAGTCACCACGGCTCCGGGGAAACACGACGAATAAAGGGTGAAAACCCTTCAAAAAGCGGCTTGGAACCCCCTGGAAATGCGGGATACCTGACCCTGGAGTGTCCCGGTGCAGCTGGAGCACCTAATATCGGGTGGACCGGGTCCTGGTGAGATGCTCCGGGGCAGGGGAGACTGAGGCCTACCCGGGAACAGGGCGGGGTGGACGGCCGCCACCTCACCTTCCGTACCCGGCACGTACCGAGACCCTTTACAACTCTGGGGCCCCCGGCCTCGTTTACCCCCCCTTTGGGCCGGCGGGGGTTATCCCGGCCTCCACCAGGCAGACATCACCTCGGCAGAGCTTCTGGGCGACTAACCGCCGACAACCACCACACGGCCCTCACAAAATGGCCGACAGCGAGGTACCTACTCGGCACACCGCTGAAGGAAGCTCCCACATCACTCAGCCAGGGCTATAACCACCCATGGCATTTAAAAGCAGCCATGACAGGGAGACAGCGGAGACCTGCCATACTGCTGGGCAATCACCCCACAAACAGCCTTACACACCAGCAGAGGATCCAGCGCTTACCTGCACTGAGAGTACCCCACTGGAGCTCACGAGACCCCAAGCGACCAGCTCTTCACAGCACCAGCCTCATCTGGGTGCTGCGACCCATAAAGCAACATACCCGCATTCAAGCACCAGCTGAAAACACAGCCGAGAAGGCCTGCAGACACATTAACCCACAGAGGGACCCACAGCTGCAAGGGATGCAGAGATGCGCTATGTGGAACACCTGGGTGCCGAAGAAAAGGACACTGCTCGACACCATCCTCAACTCTGAAACGACAGGTACCCCAGCCCCAGGTGACAGACGGCAAACACGGCAAAGCTGCTGGACCTGCTGCTAACAGCCTTACTCACCCCCACAAACCCTGGCTGTGAACACCTCCAAATGGACACATCTCCTACAGATAATTAGCGCAGTAATTCACATAATATGCCATAACCTGCCTGGTGGTAAATGTTTAACTCACCTGTGTAATCCTTCTTAAATAAGCTGCTGATACCAGTGAAACTATTGTTACTCTTAATAATGTTACCCAAGCATAATTAACATAATTTAACTGACGTTGCTCATTTCTCAGTAATTTAATCACATGCATGTTTAGCGTAGAATATGTAATACGACTACTGAAGTTACAAAGCTTAACGAACACTCGACATGTACTAGCTTAAAACTTAAACGTTGTTCATTTGTTGTGCTTTTCAAACTCTTTAAGCAAAGTTCTTCATTACGGTATAACTCTTTACTTTTAAAAATGTGTGCAAGATCTCATGTCTACCCCTAAGTTCGAATTGTACCTAACGTGCTAGAGGAATGCCTTTGGGGTACCTCATAAGCAATTGTTATCACTGTGCGCACTTCAAAAATAAAGAATTCAAAAAGTATTGTTGTTGTTATGCATTATTTTTTTTATGTATAAAAAAAAAAAATATTAAACATTTTCTTGTGTGGTACATTTACGAGCAATGCCCAGCAGAAGTTTAAGGGATATGCAGCTCAGCAGTTGTCAGTGGTTTCATTCATGAACAGAAACAAATGGAAGTAACGGTACTTTGCATTCTAAAATGAGTTTAGTAGGAAGCATAAATAGTTATATTACATGGGGCCCCTTTAATTACTGGTAGAAACACATATAGTGACAGTAGATAAGAAGCAATTACCCAACTAATAGGCCCATAATTACATCTCAGGCTGCTTTCACTGATTCAGGACACATCCACGCCTTCCCCAATTCCTTCCCTAAGCTTATAATCATTTACTTCAGTAATTTAATATTTTAATTTACTGCATTTACTTTTCATTATAATTCATGACTTCACCATTTCATGCTTAATTTTAAGTATCCATATTTGTAATCATTTATCACTTAACGTATATAAATTATGACTTCATTACAATTTACTGTAATTTACTACTTAATATTAGTATAATTAATATGTTCATTCATGCTCAGTATTTCACTTACTGCATTATCATACATTACTGTATTGGTGTTATTATTTATGTTATTATAGAATCCTTTGGGTTGCTGTGTCTGTAACAATCTTTTTGCATTCAGATTGGGATTCTTTTTTTTTAGCTTTTGTGTTAATGAACACTAACGGGCTATAGCAGTTGCTACGCACATTTGATAGTTTACATTTCCACGGTAAGTATTTATCCTCCTTCTAAATATAATAAAGTAAACATCACCAGTACTTTCAATTCCATATTACGCCACGTATACAATTTCCCTGTGATCTCTCATAACACCACAGGGGAACTGTGCTTAGTCCCATCCCATGTTATGTTATGGGGAGCCTAGAACAATTATCCCAGGATGACCCTAATAAATGCTGTAATAAACCATTTTCTTACACTGACGCTCACTCCTCCTGTGTGTGGTTTAAAGTGTTAAACCAAAATGACAGTTACAGAATGCAATACCTAGAACTACTGGCATAGACATGTATAATTCAATAAATACATAACATTATGACAATATGCCATTAGGAGTTATTTACTAAGGTCCAAATTGCTACCCAGATTGGCATATTTAACAAATGTTTTGCAAAGAATTCAGCTCTTTAATTAATGGGAGTAAGGTTTAAATTTGACTGTGGAATCTAAACGTGCAAATTTTAGGTTATCTGAGTCTGCTGATGATTTACAGCTAATGCAGGAACCTTGACAGCGAGTATCTTCTTAGGTTTAAAGCATAATTGTTTAATTTTTATATTTAGATATGAATTTGAGGACACTGACTGGGGTGTCCAATTAATCAAGAGACTAAACTTAGATAAACGCATAGCGGGAAATCTGCTCTCGTACACTGTTACATTTATAAATCTTTTTTTATATTTAAATTTGATTGCGGCATTATTGTAATAAATGGTTATTATTTTGAGGATTTCACTAGCGTCTTTCCTTGAATTTTTCACAGCATGTTTTTGTAAATTTCAATTCTTCGAAATGCAGTCCCCTTTATATGTATGTAATACACACACCACACTTATAGCATAATTACACGTCACTCTAGAAATTCTTATAATTACTGTGTCAGGATCCAAGAGCTCAGCAGCTTCCCATCCTCTTCTGCCGACAGTCGACCCTGAATGTCTTGTATAGCCTGATTGACCAGAGATGGCTGGGAAGAGAGAATAGATAAATGCTTAGATCCATAAGTTGAGCGACAGTAAAACAAATAGAGAAAAAATAATTAAAAACTAGATTGTTGTTTATGGGAGGAAGGGACTCACATAATGAAGATAAGCAACATTGGAAGCATAGGAAATTGTAGATGGTGGAGAATGGGACATACAGAAGGGTCCAAAGAAGATGGAGAATACACTAAAATGGAGAAGAGGCCACAAAGGTGATCGGAGGGCGCAGGAAATGAACAGATGGACACATACAAAGTGAAAGAGGCAAAAGTTTGGAGGCTGCAGAAAGTGGGTAGAGTGGTACAGAGAATACACAGGACACGTAGAAAAGATAGTGGGTGGCACAATGGAAGTGCACAGGACAACCACAAAAAGTGGCAGCGAATTGACAAGGGTTACAGAGTATAGATAATTGATCGATCTTGTAAAAAGGACACAGAGGAGTTTGAAAGTGGGAGAAAGTATAGAAATGAGGCACAGAACAAGTGGGTACAACGAATGGGCAAGGAGAACACAGTATGGAGGAGAGGGCACAAAGTAAGAGGTAAAAGAAAGAGGATGGAGAAGGGGGACAAATTAAACATGAAGCAAACTATATATGGAGGGGGGGGGGACAGGCAGAGAGGGGCTGCTGCATAGGGAATTAGGGGCAAGTGCCCTCTAAATATTGACTCTTTTTAAAATTATGCTTATTGTGACCATGTTTATTTCGATAATGTTTTTTTCCTCCCTTGGAGACTTTTCCGTGGACACCCTTGAGCACAGCGGATAGAAATGGGGAAAGAGGAGATACAGAGGAGTTATTAACGGGGCAGATAAAGGCAATGAAACCAAGAAGAAAAGGAAGGAGGGTGCAATGAAGGGAGAAAGGAGACACAGAGGAAAAAGACGCAGAGAAGATCTTGTGGCTGTACAAGTTTTGCTTTTCCTAAAAATCCTGTTTCTCCACATCCAGTTTACCCATTGCCTGACAAAACCAGCTGCTGATTATTATCAGATACACATACCCCATTCGCCACCAGAATTTATTTCAATCTTGCTGCCCTTATTACCCTGAAGATGAAGAACTCTTCTTTGGGGGTCCCAGTCTGTGCTTCTGGGGTGATATGTTCTGGGGAAAACGTCGATCTGGGCGCTTTCGTGTACATTGGGTGAGAGCCTAGTTGAGGAGTCTCGTTACTTGGCGATGTCTTATCATTCTGGGATGTCTCTTTGCTTGAGGATGTCTCATCATTTGGGGTTGTCTCATCATTTGGGGATGTCTCATCGTTTGGGGATACATCATTTGGGGTTGTCTCATCATTTGGGGTTGTCTCATCATTTGGGGATGTCTCATCATTTGGGGATGTCTCATCATTTAGGAATATTTCATCATCTGGGGATGTCTCATTCTTTTTGGTTGTCTCATTGTTTGGGGATATTTCTGGCTGGTTGGTTTGTTGTCTCTCCATGGTGAATCTTGTGTCTTCTCTGGTAAAGTCTGTCTCTTGCAATCTATTTGGTGTCTTTATCTCATGCTTCTAGAATGCTCAAGGATAAACTGTCTCCAGCTGTCTCATAAAAACCCTCTTTCTCAGAATGCCCTCTTCCTCTCGCTGAATGTCTCATGCAGTTCCTGTGTCTCAAGTTAGACTGTCTGTAACAGGCTCATATAGTATCTTTTTTTTCAGGACTGCTGTCTCAAGCACTCTTACACAGCTTCTGTCTCAGGATAGACAGCCTGTCTTTTCCTGCAGTCTCACACAGTCTCTTTGTGTGAAGATGTTCTTTACGTAGTAAGTTCACACCAACGATCTCTTACAGAAACGTCTCATATAGTCCAAAAATCTACTCGCTTACACTGTTCCTCTGTCTCATGTAACTTGCAGTCTCTGGGCAGTAAGTTACAGCTACCTCTCTTGCTTTACCAGGAAATAGAAACTGTTGCTACAAAAAAAAAACTTGTTTGTTTTCTGTCACTCCTCCCAGTGTTGTTGTGACAGTCACTCCTCCTATATGGGCTGTCTCTCAGTGCCACTCAGTGGTAGTCCTTCCCCTCTCTGAACTGTCTCTCAGCATTACTGTACTCTGTTAGTCACTCCACCTATCAGGGCTGTCTCTCAGCATCACTCTATGACTGTCCCTCCCTTCTCTCTCTGGGCTGTCTCTTAGCATCACTCTATGGCAGTCCCTCTCTCCTCTCTCTGCGCTGTCTCTTAGCATTCTGAGACATTTCCCCCAGAGAGTCAACACAGCACAACACACCACAATACAATATGAAAACAACACAATACAATAATACAAAACCAGTTCAGCTTCATTTGCCTGGCAGTTGCTAAAAGCATTCGAAGCTCTAATCTATACAGAATATACCCGTCCCCCCTCCCAATGCTCACAGGTCACATAGGAGGATGGATGCTTTTATTTAAAGGGGAATTGGCACTTCATTATTTTTCATAATAATCTTCATTTTCTTTTAAATGTATATTAAAGATGTAGCAAATGACATCACATCCCAGTTCGGATAAGGCAATGCCAGGGCAAACATTGCAAATGAAGAGGAAAAATATAAACATTGTCTCATTTTTTTCTCTTCACTTAATGTTTTCTCAATGTCGACTGCCAGGTGCAGGGTCGGGGCAAGGATTTTTGCCGCCTTAGGCAAACAAAATGTTGTGCCCCCCCCCCCCCACCTTATATGCTCTGCCCACCATGTGATATGGCAATGCCCCACCCATATGATCTGCCATATGAGCCAACCTCAGTGTGTTAACATTAAAAAACATCAGGGACAGGCTACAGACAACAGCACCACTACATCAAGCTGCATTGTGTGTGTGTAAGGGATGCATTGTGCGTGTGTGTGTGTGTGTGTGTGTAATGGATGCATGGTGTGTTTCTGTGTGAGTGTAGGATGCATTGTATGTTTCGGTGTGTCTGTATGTGAGTAGGGATGCATTGTATGTTTCTGTGCGTGTGTGTGTAGGCATGCATTGTGTGTTTCTGTGTATGTGTAAGGATGCGTTGTGTATGTGTGTAGTGTCTTAGTGTTGCCCCCTTCCCCCGTCCCCTAGTGCTCTCCCCTCACCTCCTACCCCTTAGTGCTCTCCCCTCCCCGCCTGTCCCTTAGTGATCTCCTCTGCCCCCCCCTGTCTCTTAGTGCTCTACACTGCCCTCCTGTCCCTTAGTGCCCTCCCCTGCCTCCCTGTCCCTTAGTGCTCTCCCCTGCTCCCCTCCCTTAATGCTCTCCCATGACCCTTAGTGCTCTCCCCTGGCCCCTCCCCATTCCCATAGTGCTCTCCCTGCCCTCAGTCCATTAGAGTACTCCCCCCTCTTGGCTCTTGGTCTCTCCAGCGCCCCACCATCTTTCCCTTGGTAGGCTCCCCTCCCCCATCTTTCCATTAGTGGTCTCCCCCCATCTTTCCCTTAGGGGTCTCTCCCCCCCTCACCCTTAGTGGTCTCTTCTCCCCACCCTTAGTGGTCTCTCCCATCTTTGTGCCGTCTCCCCTCCCTTCCCAGTGTTGCGTGGCCGGGCGGCACGGACCGCGATACAGTAGCATGTGTTTTCTGTACCTGGCCGGACTGACAGGAAGTGCTCACTGAGAGAGCACTTCCTTTCAGTCCGGCCGGGTACAGGAAACACACCATGCTACACAGTCAGGATGGAGCGTTGTGCACTTCCCTCCTGCAGGTTCACTCGAAACTTGTCCCCCCCCCCCCCCCCCGCGGGCCGGTGTGCCCTAGGCGACAGCCTATAGGACATGTCGGCCCTGGCCAGGTGTAAAGGACATAGCTTATAACAATGACTGACAGGGAGCTAAGATGGAGGCATGCAGCTGCAGGATAAAGATGGATTTCTATATTTATTTTTATTTTTCAAACCTCGCAAATACCTCATTGTTAAATATAGGAAACATTAATTACAATATTAAAAATCTTGTGAGGTAACAGTTCCCCCTTTGAGGGACTGAAATTACATGCACGGCATTAACTCATGAGACCCATTTTTTATTTGTAATAATGTATTGGGAAAGGTAATTATGTTATGGTAAATTATTAAACATAAGTAGTTGCCTACAATATGAATGTAATGTGTCTATTCCACCCAGTGAACCAATCAAATAACAACAACTCATTAGGTACACCTGACCAAAATGTTCTTACAATTGTATGGAACCTTAATCGCTGTGGGTTCCCACAATGGATTCTCCTTCATATCATCCTTAGCCATCCAGCTCCTGTATCTCTGAGGAAGTTAATGTTCAGTTCAAATGCCAATGGTGTAATATATACAGAAATGTAAACTTTTATTGAAAAATATCATATCAAAACAATAAAGAGATCACTGATGACAGAATTTTTTTTTTTTTTAAACCACCTGTCTTATATCACCCTCTTCAGTTTTAAAAAGCTTTCCACTGCATTAGAATGTAGGCAACAGTGCTAGTAACTAGTTTATTTTGGGCGTTTGCCTGGGGCCTGATGAGTATGACAGGATTTATCCAACCATTAGCCACACATATATAAATATCTACTTGCAAACATTTAATAAGACACACAGGCAGATAAAATTGTCCACAGATAACCACACACCAACCTAATTAGCAACACAATCACACACTAGTACTTGTGGTCCACGGTATATATTCAGGTGGTTCGCTACTGCAATTATCTAAAATTTTTCACGTTTGATCTAATTTCCAACCTCCGCTGCCGTCTGCTGAGCATAGAGAAGGTAAAGTGAGACAGCCGCCAGCTAAGAGAGAGGAATCACGAACAAGCAAGGCTCTATTACTCTATTACATCATTGTTGAAGTAAAGCAAGATATTATGTGCGTGCGTACTTCTACATTTATCAAATTAATATCCTTCTTTCGTTGGTACTCTGCTACTCAGTCACCTGACTTCGGTTATGTTTGAGCACATGGGTGTCCACAGGATTTTTTTCCAGGGGGAGGCAAAATATGCTCCCCCCAACCTTTTCCCCTCTCCTACACCAATTCCTCCCATCCATTGCCTACCTTTGTTGGCTCAAGAGAGGGGTTTCCTGGTGGGAGGTAAATTTTAGTTACCCATTTACAGGAAAAATGATATGATGATGGTAGTAGTAGCTAAAAGACAGGTATGTACCTGTGCAACATGAGAACTTTAGTTTACAATAGCTGAGATGGTAAACGTTAGCCACAATTATCCCGATCTATAATTATCCTGCTGTTTAGACAGAAGTGCCCCCACCTCTCCCACAGCCCCATCAACAGTAAGCTACTATTGCGATAATGATCAACAAGTTAATGTTGTGTAGTATGGTATAGCTCTGTGATGCACAGCAAAGATTATGAGGTGTTACAAAAAAAAAGCAGTAAAAAGGGACATAAAGACTTAGAGCCAAATTGGGAAAATTATTAGTTATGCAGCACCAGTGGCTAACCTTTGGCAATCCAGATGTTATTATTACATTTCTCATGATGTTCAGCCAATCAAATGGATGGCTGAGAATCATAAGATGTGCATCCCATAGCCGCTGCAGTACCTATCTATGATGGTATAACAGTTAACCTTTGGAACACCAGTTGTTGGGTATTCACATTGCCTGCTTACACTGCCTGGCCGGCTGGCGGAGAGTCATGGGAAATGAAGTCTCAACAGCTGGAGTATTTACTGACCTTAGCTGCAATCCTTACTGCCCAAAACCCTACTGAATATATCTGTAATTTAATTGTGACCAATAAATTGTATGAAAAATAATCTAGTTCTTATTTCTACATCTATACATTTTCCTTGTTATGCTGCAGTGTTTAACAACTTGTATTAATAACTATAGGTCTATTCCTTCATTGGTCAATTTATAAAGATCTCAATTTAGTCACTAAGTTGTTTAACCCCTTAAGGACCAAACTTCTGGAATAAAAGGGAATCATGACATGTCACACATGTCATGTGTCCTTAAGGGGTTAATGTGTAGTGGTGGTCTGCAACTCAACTGTGATTTGGGAATGTGGTCCTCTGGTGTAAAACGTTTGGGAACCACTGCAGTAGAACATATACATTGACACAACATGGAACACAGATGCGCACTATCACACGTCTATGGATGCACATTAGCATTCATGCAGATATACATTACACACATCTAGACACAATACTGCAGACAATAATTAATGCTCATGTAGACTGTGAGATACATTACTCATGCAGGCTCACAATAACAGACATTTCAGACATAAAATAACATATACCCACAGATAAACAATAATATATTTCTATAGACATACAATAGGATATATTCAGAGACACAGAATAACATATATCCACAGACACACAATAATATATATCCACAGACAAAGAATAACATATATTTATAGACATACAATAACATATATTCAGAGACACAGAATAACATATAAATATAGACACACAATAACATATATATATATATATATAGACAGTCTATAATATACATACATAGACACAATAAAATGCCTATGAAATTGTGTGTTCATCTCTATATGTATTTGACTGTGTGTCTCTATGTATGTGACTGTGTGAAGTTGTGCATCTATCTACATTAGTGTGTATAATTGTATGTCTATCTATGTATGCTACAGCGTATATGATTGTGTGTCTATGTATGTGACTGTGTGTGATTTTTGTAATTCTAAACAAGGTAAACCAAAACTCTGAATAGATTATTGGTAGGGACTGAGCGTCTGTGAATATAATGGGAGCATCTCAGTTGACTGAGCAACTTGCCAATCTGGGCAGAGTTCACTTCATATGCTGGACTCCAAATTTACTTATTTTTTGTTTGCTTGTTTGTTTGTTTTTGTTTGCATTTTTAAAATGTGGCTTCATCTATCCTGGAGTGTTCCTTTAAAGAAAAGGGTCTATTTTGTACATGTGTCTGTCTGTTTTTTTTTGTGTATTGTTGTTTGTGTTTGTGCATCTATGGATGTTTGTGTGGGTGTCCATTGGTGTTTGTGCATTGGTGTGTGTTTGTGTTCATCATTGCTTGTTTGTGTGTATATATGGGCATTTCTGTGTGTGCAGATAATTGTTTGTACGTATATATATGAATGTTTTCGTGTGTGTATGTGTTTACGTACTTGTCCATGTTTATAAAATAAATGACTCAAACACACAGGATTTTCTATTCAAATCACAATTTATTTTGTCATCTTTTGGCTCATTTTCCAGTATATTTGTTGTGTGTGTAGTGGGCAAAGGGGTGTGAAGGGGGCATGAGGGGCATAAGTAGTGTAAAGTTAGACCCCCTCCAACCCCTCTGCCCCCCACAAACAGCAGGTTTGCCTGAGAACAAGGTATTCATTGGATGGGGTGTGTCCCTGTGCAGGTTTGTTACCCAGTTTGGTAGGAGCTCGTAGATAGGAGCTATTATCTCTCAGTATACTACCTCTCTTCTATATTAAGGGCGACCTCTAGAACCCTTTTCAGAGAGTGAGGCTCTACGTGATTCTGGGACTCCATGTGGAGCACTACAAAGGGATAGACGTCTCTCACCTGAAGTTTCCCATGCCAACCCCCCTTCCAGCCCCCTCCTTGGGAGGGGAGAGGCCCGTGGTGCTGCTCGAACTCTGTGGGGTGTCCCAAGAGGTGAGGGGCACGGGGTATCATCAATAAATGCTGTTATTTCATCCCGGAAGAAAGAATTATGCATTCCCCCACCAAATCCTGCTGGGCCACCTAGACCACCGGCCAAAAACTGCTGCAGGGAAGTAAGGCCATCCTCACCCTCTCCACGAGAGGGAGGGTGGCGACTCCAGGGCTGTACTTCATAACCACGACGGGGGCTAGAGGGACTACCACCCCGGCTCGATCCATTCCCCCCTCGAACATCATCTGAGGAAGACCACCTGAGCAGGAGCGGAGAAGAACGAGCAGGAAACATGTCAATCTCATCATGTGACATCCGCCGGGCTAATGGAACCTGTATAGAGAATGCATCGTGGTTACGAATAGACGTATAGACTATAGATCAATTTTTTGCATCTCTTTCTACCCTAACATTATAGACCTCTATTGCTGCTGATTAGATTGATAAGCTTCAAACACAACAGAACGTACGTATAAGAGTAATTGCTATACAAATACTACATAATCGCAGGTTCTGCGTTTTAATTCTTTATTATAACATACAGCTATTTACTCAACCTACAACTATCACGCAATAGAGAATATTATCTTATTAACTTCCACCAACACACTCTGCTCCTTTGCATTCTCAAAGTATAAATTTGATATTTTCTTAGTGTTTGTGGCTGATCACCTTAGTCACCAATGATGAAACCATGCAACATACAGACTGAGGCTTATTCCCATAATCACGGCTAACACCTACAATTCAGGTAACCCGAAAAACACTGTTAAATGCAAAAGTTTTTAAAATCGACTGAACACAAAAATACTTTTTACCATGAAAATACAGGTAACTACCACCCAAAAATAGGTACATGATAAAATAATAGTAACATCTAAGTAAAAACTAACCACAAAATCTCCCCAAAATACAGATAAAGAAATAAAACACATAATCCTAAAAATAATAGCTAACTAAAAAAACTATTGGTAATCGTGAGGAACAAGCAACTCAACAAACAAAGCTAGAAACAGAAACACAGGAAAACCCCACCAACAACTAAAAGACATTTAACTGTATCACACAAGTAACACTCTCAAATAACACTAGAACATAGGTAAATCCCAAAATATAGGACACAACTAACACATAAAACACAGCTACACAAAACCCAGGTAAACACAGGTAGCTCCATCAAACACCTAATAAAAGTATGGATATCCTAAAACTTTTCTAAACACTAGTACACAGCTAAACTCCTAAACACAGACAATGTGATCAGACATGTGCCATGTGGAATGTAGTTAAAGGCTGTGCTATTAATTTAGGTACCAAATATAAACATGCACTTTACACTCTAGGATGAGTTAGGAGTATTATAAAATGATAAGGGCTTAGGAGAAAATGGAGACAAAGGGTAAGGCAACAAAGGGAAATGTCACTCAGAGGCTGCAGAAGCCAGCAGGACACCATTATACATACAATGATTAATTATTCATATGATGAAAATATCATATTTAATTATTTGGTATAAGGTGTAGTTGGGCATTAGTTTTCAAGAAGGACTTAATGGAAATGGAAAAGTGAAGAGGCAGACTAGAAAAATAACAAAGGGAATGGAAGATTTTGCTTCTAAAGGAAACCTACAACATAGGTTTTTTTAACATCAAAGGGTGCTTCTTTGACGCGATATGATAACATAATACAAATTCATATAGTGTCAATGGAGGGCTCTCTGGTGACTTATTCATTAACAGGAATGTACAAAAACAAGAGGTTCTTAATTAACATTTTAGGGAAAGAAATATCACGTACCGCAGCAGAAAGAGATATTAACTGGAAGAAAATTAAAGTAAAACAAATTCTTAAAAATATATATTATTATTTATCAACAAGATTAACAGGAACATTTACTATTTATTAATAACATGTTGGTCGGGGAGAAACCACACTGATAATATGAAATTAATAAGGATTTGTTTTGATTTGTTTGTACCTTATTTAAAAAAAAATAGCAGAAACAGGAATATGCAATAGTATGAACTTGATGAATTTGAGTATTTTTCTTTTTGAGTTGTGTTCCTATGTAAGAGGAACAAGGGGGGGGATCCTATGTGATAAGAAATATGACATAGGGTCGATATATGTTTGTGTTATTTTTTAATTTTAAAATATGGTTCTAAATAGTTTTTATTTCTAACTAGATTCTGGTCACTACTATATATTGTTCAGACAACTGCCCATTCAATTTTATGAATCAATATATCAGATTAGAAGATTGAGAACCCAATGTAACTTGGTTACCAGATCACTGAATATTTAGATATATTGAAATTCAGCGCATTTGAAGGAAATTAAAACGTCACTATGACTGAGATCAGATGCCAGTTATTGGAATGAGAAATATTTACCATATCTCTCCACCCCCTAACACTTCCCTCTCTAGCCTAGTGGGCACACAACTTCATCCACTGCTGGTCGTTTGAGGTACATTGGTCGCCTCACCTGATGCCGATGAACCTGTAGGTACTGGCTCCGGTCCGTGGGCAGCAGAACATGTCGGGCTGGCAAGAACTTTCCGTCCCTCAACTCCCCCCCAAGGTAGTGTGGGGGTCTCTTTAATGAGGCTCCATTAGAATCAAATCTAACCTCACACAAACGTCCGTCTGCAAAGTCCTCCCGACCACTGTCTGAAAATATATAATGGGTAACGAGGAGAAGAATTAAATCTGTCAACAGGTATTTGTGGAGCAAGTTAAATTAGTGAAGAAAAGGGAGAAAGTTACAAAAATTTCCAAGGAATATATTCCAGCACAAATCAATGTTAAAGGACTCGTAATTAGAGACTATGGAATACCTATAGTCGTTAGGGATTGTTGTAGAATTTGGGGGTTCATGGACAACTGTGGGATCGGTGTATATAGGCACAATGTAACAACCCTATGCAACCTTATTGTCATGGTACTCACTGGGGCGTGCTCTGGTATGGCACGTCCCAGCTGGGCTGTTTCGCATGCCGTCTATGCTGCTTTTCCTCGGTCTCATTTGTCCTTGGTCTCCTCCAGCATTCAGTATGACACTGGTCACTGTGAATCAGGAGGACCCTTATATGACCCTGCCATCACAGGTTATTTAACTGATGCGAACATGAGTGAGTCATCACACTTCTGGCGTAACATGACAGCCACTGACCAATAACTGCCCTCTTAGAGCTATATAAGCTTATTTTGGTTATTTCTCTGTGCCCTGTTGTGTTTTACCTTGTGATTATGAGAGCTCATAATATTTTTGGATTCTATAGTATTTTGATCCCGGTTTGTACCTTGACTATTCTTCCTTCTGTATTCTTTGATATCTTGCTCGTCTTACTACCATTTAAATACTCTTTGGCTCCCTGACCTGGGCCTGTTCTGTACAATTCTATTTATTAGCTTTAAATTCAGCCCTTCTAAGATCCGGTAATATGCTTTAATATTTAGATTATCTTTTAGTGTTAACTTAAGTTTGGAGTGTTGGGTATTCTTCAAATCCTAACACCTGTATAAACTTGTTGGCCGTACTCCTCTCATGACTGGGTTTTTCAAGAACAGATCAAGAGTAGAATTGTCGGATTTCTCAGTTCTTGTTAAGACACAGGACAATGTGGCATATTAATTAGAGTACATATAATTTGGATCTAGACAGAAAATAACCGTGGGATAATGGTAGTTTAAGGGTGGGATTGAGTAAATATTTAACACACAAAAAAACAAACTTAAATGTAGATACAGGTTTTATGATAAATTAATGTAGATTTACAACAATATTTTGTTCATAGTTAAAAAAAATAAAAAAATCTTTTTGGGCATGTACTTATTATCTTAGCTTTTTAACGTCCTATTCTTGTGAAAATTGGTTTGGCCAAGTAACAAAGCCAACTATTCTCTGCAAATTCCTGGGCTTCCTCTTACCACCCACTTTCTGCTCACAGTAATCTAAGCTCTCAGAACCCAAGTGGATACTTGTCTCTTTTTCCTTTGTTACCAAGATTAATAGATATTATCTTATATCAACCAAAACATCCTAATACTTTTGTCTTCTCCCCCTTGCCCCTTCATCTGACTGTCTCTTTGTGACCTCTTCATTCCTTGCTTGTCATTTCCCTCTGCCCCTCCAAGAGCGTCCGTCAGAGTACCCCTTATTGCCCACTTACCATCGTCTCCTCCACTGTCAGACAGCATGGAGGCACAGTGTTCCCACACAGTGCGCAGGTCTGCACGATATCGGGCACAGGACCAGATGAACGATGGGAGAAGGAGAGTCTGTGCCATTGAGCACCACAGCACACAGAGCACCATCCATGGGGGGGCGCTGTCATACCGCAGGCTGACAAAACTGACCACCTGTAAAAATAATACATAAAGCGTCCATGATTACCTGTTATCTCGCCACATTATGTGCCATCTTAGATCTGTTTCATGATGTTAGATGTTTAATAGCTTTAATACAAAGATATGCTTTGGTTCTACAACTACCTGGTTTGAAAAAAATAAGAAAATAAAGGTACTTCCTAAATAACCTACAAAGGATGCTGGAATGTTATATATATATATATATATATATATATACTTATATAGAAACATAGAATGTGACGGCAGCTAAGAACCATTCGGCCCATCTAGTTTGCCCAATTTTCTAAATACTTTCATTAGTCCCTGGCCTTATCTTATAGTTAGGATAGCCTTATGCCTATCCCACGCATGCTTAAACTCCCTCACTGTGTTAACCTCTACCACTTCAGCTGGAAGGCTATTCCATGCATCCACTACCCTCTCAGTAAAGTAATACTTCCATATTTTATATTTAACCTTTGCCCCTCTATATATCTATATATATTGTATTATTTATAAACAGAACATTGTTTTTTTTGTCATTGGGTATTAAAGGGACACTATATTCACCCAGACCCTTCATCCCATTGAAGTGGTCTGGGTACAGTGTCCCTATTGCCCTTAGACCTGCAATGTCTATCTGACATCCACGAGTATCGCTTCCTGGATGTTATCGGACTTTAAGTCGCCTAACTGACGCTCTGCGTGAGTAAAATCCCTATATGAAAGCATTGGTTAAATGCTTTCCAATGGAGTGGGCCTAATGCGCTCAACACTGATAACGTCAGAGGAGGCGGATCGCCGACCCAGTGCCGAGGGACCTTGGTGCTGTAATCGAGTAAGTATATAAATGGTTATCAATCCTTTATTGGCTGTGAGGGTGAGGAGGCAGAGGGAAGTATAGTGTTAAGAATACAGCGTTGTATTCCTAACACTTATAGTATCCCTTTAAGTTCACACATAAGAAAATGAAGAATATGTCGAGAATGATATAAAATAGGGTTCTTGATTGCATGTTTATTGCATGATAAAAATAACATAATGTTGCTTGATATTTCATGTGTTAAAACAGTTCACCCCAGTAACAGTAACTCAATTGTTACTTCCCCTTTTCTATTTGAAAAAAAACAATTACCGGTACTAGATAGGGTTGAATTGTGGCCTGACAAAAACCCTAAAAAAGGGATGACCATTGTAGGGTCTTTGTCAGGCCATGTGTACAGTCACAATTGCTTAGCCATGTTCCTGATTAAATTCAAGAAACTTTCTTAACCCAGTCAATGCTTCATAAGTGTATGGGGAAGAGACGTAAAACAGAAGTGCGTAGAGACACATGCACTTTAGACACATTTACAGATGCATAAAATGTGTAAAATGTTGCTGTGGCGCTAACTCCCTATGAAATCCTGCCATCATGGATTTATCTGATAATTCCAGCTGATCAAGTCCATCTGGTGGTTCAATTCTGCATTCACTGTTAGCAAGATTGATTTTCTTATTAAACCATTATTATCACTAAGTGGAGAAGAAGCCGACGCAAATTAATTTCTGCAGCAGGAACTGTGTTTCTTTTCACATTTTTCTTTGAAATGAAGGAGTCAAGTGGTGAGATTATTATACGTCCCTCTCTCCTGCAGTGACAGCAAGTTTTACAGAAGTGATGTCATAAAAAAAATAACCTCTCAGCCTTCACCACATGCCAGGCTATATGCTAGGCTCTAAAATATGTGCCAGCATTGGTGAGGTTCTACAGCAAATACTGAGCTCTAAACACAAACAAGGTTCTCTCAACTTTATATCACATGCCAGGTGCTTCACCCGACTCTTCACCACACACTAGTTTCCATAATAGGGCCGGTCACAGTCTGTATGCCAAGCCGTACACCACATGATGGACACTTCACATGGTTTTTCACCACATACCAGACTCCATACTATGCTCTATATCACATGCCAGATGGTATAATTGTGTTCCTGGCATGTCACCATGATCTTTAACATAGGCCAAGTACTCTTTACCACCGGCTCTCCAACGTGTGCCTACTCTAAACCATGCCCTGCATCATGTACTAGACCCTAAGTAAGACTCTGCATCATGTACTAGACTCTAAGCCAGTCTGTGCATTATAAGCCAGACATTAAGCCAGCCTGTGCATTATAAGCCAGACACTAAGCCAGCCAGTTCGTTATAAGGCAGACTCTAAGTCATGCCCTGTAGCTCTTAGAGTTTTCAGTACAAGTTGGGTTCTATTTAGCTATTTATCACATACCTTACTCTATAACACCTGCCAGCATTTATGTCAGATTATATGCCCTGTACCAGACACTACATGATATATCAGGCTCTGTGCTACATCCCATGTTCTATACCATGTTCTGCACACATTACATACTAACACATGCCAAGCAGAACCCATGCCAGTCTCCATTCCATAAACCAATTCATGAGAATACCAGAATTTGTGTCAAACATAATACATGCACAGGGCAAGTACATATGTCATATGCCAGGCTCTGTACATGCCAGCCTGTGTCATGTGTCATGTTCCGACATCTCTATAGGACAGGGGTAGACAACCTATGGCATGTGTGCCATGCATGGCACTCTAGGTGCCTTTGCACGGCACTCAAGATTGCTAGAACCAAACAGGCTCTGGCCTATCAGGAGTCCCAGTGGAACTTCAGATATCTGCTAGTGCAAAAAGGTGGTTGTAACGGAGCTCCTTGTACCCCGGCTGGGTACCTTTGCCAAGGACCGCTTCCTAGCTGGAACAGGGGACAAACCTCAACACTCCTGCGCCCAGTCGCCATGACTTGACTAGGGTCCTGGAACCACTCTGTCCTGGAGCTGAATGGGGAATTCGCTCTATCCACTCCCAGGCACTGGACGACACTCAGTCCTGGGAGCTCTAGTGCTTACAAGGACTTTCCCTGTTGGATCTTCCACCTGGAACAAGCTGGAGTTGTGATTAGCCCTTTCCCCTCCCAGTAACCAGATAGTTCTGGGAGTACAAGCTGGAATGAATTTTAATCTGGCCAGATGGCCTGCTTTTATACAATTTCAGACACAGATAAGCACGCCCCTGACACTCCCACACAGGGGACTAATTACAAGTTACAAACTCCTTCTCTGTGCCTGGGAGATAATTGAGTCAGGGACTGATATAACTCAATTATCTCCAGGCACAGAAAAACACACAATATTACAAAACTCCCCAAATACCTTTAAAACACATAAAAATCCCACAAACGTTATATTCCCTGAGATCCCCGATCTGGATGACCAACATATCCAAAAATCACCCAGATCGGTTTCAGGGGTTCGGAATTTCCCTGGAAGTCATAATTTTGACCTATGCCCAAAACAGTTCCATGAAATCAGTGCTAAAGGCCGGTCAAGTTCGGTAGTTTAAAAACGAACAAACAACCGAACAGAATCCATAGTTCTACCCTGGAGCTTGTTCACGTTGTTTGTGGGAATGTTTCCATTGAACAGTGCCCTTCTAAAACAGTGCCCTTCTAAATCTAAATTGCGGCCACCAAGACGAACAATTAGAACACTGGTGGAACTAGTAAAAAGGTGTCAATTGGGCTTAACAAGCTCCCGGGTGGTCTCTGGTTCGTGCTGTTGTTCGGTTCCCAAACAACATAGTCCCAAATCACACGAACAGAGTCGTTTGCAGGGGTTTTTGTATGGTCCATTATCATGGGGAAGGAGGCTGGCTAGCATGCTCCTCCAGGAGCTCGTGGCAAACAACCAGACCACAGGGTGTTTGTTACAGTGGTTATGCTCAATCTACAATTTATGCAATGCAGCTGATCTCAGATCACTTCATCCAAGCACTTATGAACTGGAATCTGCCCTGGAGTAGAGCAGCCCACATCAGTTATCTCAGCTCCTGCCCTTGACCTGTACCTGGCCAGCCACACAGAGCTGCAAAATAAGCCTCAACTCCATACAAATAATTCAAACAGCCTAAATACAAACACATACACAGTCTAAACAAACACAACACCACTGACAATCCACATACACACACACAATCCCACAAGCAGCCTCTCATATGCAATACCACAAGCAGCCCCACACATACATACACCACCAAACACAATGTCATCTACACACACAAACTACTCATGAACATATACAATATAACAGCCCACATATACATCTTTACACATCAACTACAGCACCCATAAATGATACAAGCAGAATATTTCAACATACACACCTCAATAAAAAATAAATAAAAAAAAGGACCGGCACACCAAGGGGCTTCAAGATCTTTTTTGGCCTGCTATAGGATAATACCCATGCCAGGCTCTATGCCTGTACCATTTCTCTACACCTGTTCTTTTTGCCATGTCTCAGGCTCAAGCTAAGCCATGCCAGGCTCTATACTATGAACAAGGCTCTCCTTATGCCAGGCTCTATGCCATATCTATAGCTCTGCTCTTGCTAAGGCTCTATCTTGGCATATCAATGTCCTAATCAAGACCAGCAGCTCCTGTTTTTTGCTATCAGCAGAGATTCTGAAGTTAACAATTCCACAGCAGTCTATGCTGCAAAACTACCAATTATGTATAAGGGATTGTTAACATAAGTGTTAAAATAATTAAAACAGATGTGAGGAAGAATAGAGAGAAGAGCGTAAATAAGGAAAATGATGAATGAGATTATTGAGATAGGACAAAGAGTGGTAAATCAGGCTAGAGAAGGAGTGCTGGCAAAAACAAGAATAACAATGACAAAAGAGGACACAGAGAGGCAAAGAAAATTGGAACGTGAGCGCTAAAATAGGACAAAGGGGGATACTAGGGAACAGAGAAGGTAAAAAAGAACTCAGAGGCTAGATTGGAGAGAGTTTGGGAATAGAGGGTGGTATAAGACACGAAAGATGGACAGAGAAAGGCAAAATAGGACTAGATATGGCAAAAAGGGCACAGAAGGGTAAGAGGGTGCTGATGGTGCGAAAACAGGTAAAATCCTAGATCAGAGAGGCAAAATGTGTCCAAAAAAGGTAAACGGGTACAGAAGGTGAGAAAAAAGAACAAAGATAGCGCCACAGTACATAATGGGGAATGGGGAAGCCTGGGCAGAATCCAGACCAGAGCGAAGTAAGCCTACAGTATAGTAACTCAGGGTAGAGATTAGTAAAACAGTATAAAGACTGAAAAGGTGCGATTGGGTAATAATAGATGTGACTTGGATACTCTCTGATTTATTCCGCTAATCAGTAAATCATTACAGTGTGACCCTATTGACATTGTCAAACAAACTCTTTGTATGTAATCATTTAAATTGACCTGGCATGTGATCAAGAAATGTATCGTCAGGTAACGTGTATCAAACAATATTTTCTACAGCAAATACAATTAGACAAGTACAACCTCAAAGCAAGTAATATGTATTCAATCTCGCCATTGAGAAATTTGATTATTTTAATATGGATTTTGAGTGAAATCCAACACAATTCAACTTTAAGCCAAAATAACCAAGCCAAAAACACACTTAACTGGATACATTTTCCAGTTTTGCTATTCTCTCTGGAATTTGGAAATTCACTTTGACTTTTGACTTTAACGAATAACTAGAGCAGTTTTTCAAGGGCGAAACCCAAGTGCCGAAATCACACTCTTGATAAAGGCGCAACATAGTGCCGAAAGGCGTGTCGAGTAAGACGCTGCTGTTAGGCTAGTTCTTTTAATAGGGTTTTCTATCTAGCCAGATATTCTTAACTTAGAGCTGCCTTGAAGCAGCTAGCTATCCATAGGGTACGCATAAGGAACTAGTGCTTTATTCACTAACACTAGCACTTTTTGCATTATTAGATTCTAAAACTGGGTTATGCCCATATTACCCTCTTGACTTCTAGGATTGTCTTGTCCCTTTAGTCTTGTTATTTTTGTTCACTTTAACGAAAAACCCTGCACAGGATGTAACTTTGAATCATGATGTGAATGGAACTAAGGACAGCTCGTAGTGGACTTACTAAACATTACAGAGGAAAAAGTAAGGACGAAAGAAAGAAAGAAAGAAAGAAAGAAAGAAAGAAAGAGAAAGAACTTTACAGGGTGGCTGGTGTAACCCTCATATTTTCAAACTTGTTCTTCTAACTCAGGGGTGCCCAAAAGGTAGATCTCCAGATGTTTTAAAACTACAGCGTCAGCTTCCATGAGGATTTCTCATATTAGGCATGCAAAGCATCATGAGTGTTGTAGGGATCTACCTATTAGGCACCCTTACTCTAAATGTTGTTGAAATACTTTTAGCTGGAACTAGCAGCTGGCAGAGAATTCTGAATAATTTGTCGTTTGGAACCCGTGGAAGGTTGGAGGGTTCCAATTCCAGGCAACATTTCAGTGATTTAAGGTAGATCTACCCTTGGGCATAGAAGGGAATACTGAGCTTTTTCCACATTTAGAAGACAATACTATATGTTAATTTGCAGAAATGCATTTCATTAACAAGAACTTTATATTCTAAAGAAGTTATCAATTAATCCCGCTGGGCTCCCATTAAGGGCAGGTGTGGACCCACTGGGCATGCATGCACAATCTTGATGTGTGCCAACTAATTTAGCAAGCGTGGACCCATGATTATATTTTAAGACCATAAGAGCACATTTACAAAATACTATTTATATTCAGAAAAATTTCAGAAATAGCATTCCTTACAACTATTATGTTATTACCTTATATAACTTGTGTATTCTCTGGGGAACACCTGTATTACTTTATCTTATAACCGTAATACCAGTTATAATATTACTTATAATATGGGTCATTCCTGGGTTATATATTATATAATATTTTATAGCACTAGTGAATCCTTGGATGCATACAGGTATATTATAACCTGTTATTGCATGGGTTATACCTTGGTTAAATTATTATCTGTTATAATATTGGTAATACATTGGCTACATATGGTATATTTTTTTAAGTATTATAGCATGGGTAACAGAGGTTGATACCTAAAATTTCTGTACTTTTTTCGTGGTAGAAATCGAGTATTTGTGTATGTTAGTTGCACGTAAGGTGATCTGACGGGGGTAACTGAGTCAGTATTAATTCATATAATTCATGGAATGGCATTACTAAACGTGCTAAATCTAGTCATTTAAATGTAGCACTTCTTGTTTGATAATATAATTGAACATCGTGGCCTCCACTTAGCCTAATGGATTCCAAAGTGGACTCCTTATACCCTAACAGTCTATGGTTTAGCCTTACAGATATTTCATAATATGTTCACTGTGTTCTGGGACCTGTTGGGGAAGAATGAATTTGTTACTGGAAGATCTTAATTCCATGTAATCTGTTAGTAGAAAAACCTTAATTCCATCTCTCCCTGGATTACATCTACAATGAATTATACGGAGAAAGAACAAAGCCTCACAGGTACAACGATTCAGGAACAATAGATTGAAATTGATCTTTTTGTTAAGACAACAGATACAACTAATCTAAAGACCAATGATAGAAAACATTCGGCTAAGAGTATTAACTCGCTAAAATGCAATTACAGAATCTAAAATAATTTTGCCAGATGAGCATAATTGAACAAATTAATAATAATGATGTATTGATGTGTATATTCATTTAAAAAGCCATTTAGGACAAGAATTAAACAAAGCATAAATAAATGAAAGGAGTTTGTATTAGAACTCGAGAGGACAGACAGTGGCACTCCTATTAAGGCTTGCTCATAAACGTAGGCTTGAAACCACTAGAGGGCATAACTGAGTAAGACCAGAAAGAATAGGTTATCTAGTAATATGTTGGGCATTATTTATATATTAATAGCAACAGTAGCAAGGGTCAATGAATACCCCTGCCTATTCATCCCATTGTGTGTGCCAATGCTGGGCTAGGAGAGGTCAAACTTTGGACCACCTGACTAATAAGTAACAAACCCACATCCATTTCTGAAACACAAATCAATATTAAAATTAATATTTTTCCTTATTTACCCCCATTTCTTTAATAATTCTTAGATGGCCATGGCTTTGCAATCTCCTGGCCCCATAGGTACCCAGAGATAGGCGAGACACAGGGCAGTAGGAGACTTGGATTAATAAGGATTAGACCCTCCTTTAATACTAATGACTCAATCTGTTTGAAGGATTACAATATTGGGTCACCACTTGTTATATATCTGTTCTCTTTGACTCCAACCTCTCCTTCACCCCTTATTTCCCAGGCGATCGCCAAATCCTGCTGCTTCCATCTCTAAAACACATAGCACATCCACCCCTATGTAACGCTGGATACAGCTAAGGTATTGGTCCTCTGTTAGTTTGACTACTGCAATCTGCTTCTCAGTGGTCTTACTTGTTCCCAACTTGCCCTGTTACAGTCTATAATAAATGCGGAGGCGAGGCTCATCTTTCTGTCCGCGCACACCTCCCCCTCTGTCAGTGTCTACATTGTCTTCCTGTAATATATAGGGCTCAATTTAAAATACTGGTACTTGCCTACAAACCTCGATATAACGCTGCTTCTACCTACCTTTCCTCCATTCACAGCTATGTCCCATATAGCGCTACGGAATTTGCTGGAGCTATATAAATAATAAAACAATAATTATATAGGTGCCTACACTCTGCCAAAGATGCGGATCTATCCTCTGTTTGTACCACCACCTGTGATGCTCATCTACAAGACTTCACTAGGGCTGCACCGTTCCTGTGGAAATTCCTACCCTTCTCCGTTACACTCTCACCCAGGCTCCATTCCTTCAAAAAATCATTGAAAACTCACTTCTTCAGGAAAGCATATCAATATAGTTCTCCCTAACAGCATAAAAAAACAAAAACAAAAAACACACTCCACGAATACTATTCTAACAGCCTAGCTTTCTACTCTTACCTCTTGTGTCACTATGTCCCATTCCCTCTAGCATGTAAGTGCATTTTAGCAGTGCCCTCGACACCCTATGTTCCGTCTGTTTACAAATACATGTCTGTTAGTCCACTCATTGTACAGCGCTACAGAATTTATTGTCACTTTATAAATAATAATAATAATAATAATAATAATAATAATAGAGACCTTAGAGCCCTCCAATAGGGTTTTAAATTATTTGCGGCACTGACGGGTTTAGCTGCTGATAGCTTGGGCAGTCAGCGGCCTTTAATCCTTTTCTTTTTACGCTGAACTACTGTCATAACAAATATCTACAAATACCCCACACATTTTACCATTAATTTGTGCTGGTCATTCACCCCTAGTATATTCACTATAGCCCTCCCATAACAAATAAAAAAGCCAACATTTTGGTAATTGAAAAGAGATGCATCAGAGAGTTTTACCAGGTCACACTAAATCTCCTGCTGGGTCTCTGGCACAAAAGCTGGGATTGGGATTAGTTTTATGTGACAGCCTTGTTCTCTTTAGATAACTATGTGGGGTTTATTCACTGAACTGTGAACGGTAGAGAACAGACAAAGGAGTCGCATGATTTAGGTAAAAATACACATTGAAAAAAAGATTTCTATTCAGCTTTTTATTCAGATCAGTTATTTTGGCATATGATTTGCAATTCCGATGCCAATTCTCTCAAAAGAAACAATCAAAAAACATGACTGTTTTAGGTATGATGGAGATTGATTCAGGGCAGTCCCCAAGCCGATATTTATCACCGCCCTTATCATAATAATTTAGTAAGGTTCTAAATCATTTAAAATGAGATACTGACATATATTTGTTAGACATATTTCTTTGTTTATTTTGCGATGATTTTGTTCTTTATATTTTATAATAGAAAATTGTTATTTGAGAGCTACATATGATTAAATGAATGAACACCCCATGCAAGGATATCATTTAGTATATCTGTACATTCTACATTTACTGAATGCACCAGATGGCGTTGCTTTTACTACGTGGAGTCATGATTCTATTTGTGGAAAGCCTCATTAAATTGTTTCTTGCAGAGTGCGTTATTGAAATCGAATGATTTGATGTGTATCACATAAATAAGCTGTAGTCACATAAAACAGCATTCAAACTGACTTAGCATCATGGGTATTGGAGTTCATAAACATCTGGCCAAGATTAGCCAGAATTTCTATAAAAGCCCAACAGATGTTGGATTGTAGTATACTTTAAAGACCTCTGTATTGGGCATGCCATTGTATTCACTCTCACAATCGTTTGCATGAGTATATTATAATTGTGAATTGGATGATATCACAGCTTTTGTACATGTTAGCTGATACATATAGGAACTAGATCTGCACGGCCAATACAGTGTGAGGGACCCTGTGATGATGCAACATATTGTGATTAAGGAATGAGGTATATAGCCTTAACATCTGTTAGAGATGGTGAAGGTAGGGCTTGACTGTAAGGGGTATGAGAGGTAAGTGGGGGAGTATGAAATAATAGCGCAGGGTAGAGGAATGGGAGAGAGGTATAAATGCCAAGAGAGATGTAAGAGGAGGATATAGAGAAATATGAGAGGCCAGGGGGGTAAGTGAGGCTTGAGAGATCGTATAATAGGGCAGATCGATGTATGAGACAATAAAAAGAGGACATTAGCAGGGACAAAAAAATGAAGAAAGAGATGGAATAAATGAATACAGTGCCAGTAAAGGTGTTTGAAATGCTATATAAAGAAGTATTACAGGTAAGGGAGAGGTCAATGAGAGGACAGAGATAGATATAAGAGGACATAGAGGGGTATTAGAGAACAGAGAGGGCAATGAGAGGACACAGAATGGCGTAAGAGGACATAAAAGGGTGTAAGAGGACACACAGGGGTATGTGAGTACAGAGAGTGGTATGAAAGGACAGAGAGGGGTTTTAGATTCCAGAGAGGACTAAAAGAGGACATAGAGGCATATGAGAGGACAGAGAAAATGGATCAGAGGACAGAGAGGGGTGTACAAGAACAGAGAGAGAGGATCAAAGGACAAGGAGAGAGGACAGAGTTCTGAAAAGGCTGTGAAGGGAAAGTGTGAAATATAAGAGGATAGATATGGATATTTAAGGACAGGGAGAAGGGCATGGCAGGACACAGGGGGTACAAGAGAGGACAGAGAGGGCTACAAGAGAACACAGAGGGTGTGAGAGGGGGCAGAGAGGATAATGAGAGGACACAGAGATTATAAGAAGGAACAGAGAGGGGTATAAATGGACACAGCGATTATAAGAGAGGGCACAGTGGGATAAAGAGATGTATGAGAGGACACCAAAGAGTATTAGAAGTTAGAGAAGGGTATAAGATGGCACAGAGAGCAGAATATGAGGGCAAAGAGGGGAATGAGTGGACAGAGAGGGGTATGAGTGGACAGAGAGCAGAATAAGTGGACAGAGAGAGGTATGAGTGGACAGAGAGGGGTAAGAGAGGACTGAGAGGGGAATACGTGGACAGAGAGAGGTATGAGTGGACATAGAGTGGAATGAGGGGACAGAGAGGGGAATGAGTGGAAAGAGAGGGGTAAGAGAGGATAGGGAGGGGTAAGAGAGGATTTAGAGGGGTATGAGAGGGATAAGAGGGGTATGAGGGGACAGAGAGCAGAATAAGTGGACAGAGAGGGGTATGAAAGTTCTAAGAGGGTTACAAGAGGAGAGAGAGGGGTAAGAGAGGACATAGAGGGGAGAGGGGAAAGGAGTATTAGGGACAGAGAGGGGTACGAGAGGACAGAGAGGGGTAAGAGAGGACAGAGAGAGAGGTATGAGGGGACAGAGAGGTAAGAGAGGACTAAGAGGTGTATAAGGGGACAGAGAGGGGTATGAGGGGATAGAGAGCAGAATGCGTGGGCCGAGATGGGTATGAGGGGACAGAGAGGGGTATGAGAGGACTGAGAGGGGTATGAGAGGGCTAAGAGAGGACAGCAAGGGGTAAGAGAGGACAGAGAGGGATATGAGAGGGCAAAGAGGAGTATTAAGAGACAGAGAGGGGTATGAGAGAACAGAGAGCAAAATGAGTGGACAGAGAGGGGTACGAGAGGACAGAGAGGGGTACGAGAGGACAGAGAGGGGTAAGAGAGGACAGAGAGGGGTATCAGAGGGCTAAGAGGGGTATTAAGGGACAGAAAGGGGTATGAGGGGACAGAGAGGGGTACGAGAGGACAGTGAGGAGTAAGAGAGGACTGAAAGGGCTGAGAGAGGTATGAGAGAACTGAGAGCAGTATACGAGAACAAAGGAGGGTAAAAATCAACTCAGCCCATCTTACTATAGGAACCTGCTAATATGGGTTGTTAAACGTGTGTCGCTGCCACTGTTTATGTAGAGTTAATTCAATGCTTCTGGATTATTAAATCAATTCTCAATTAGATTGTATTATAAATATAACTTACTAACACTATTTCAATCAAGTTAAATTCACTAGTATTTTTTATTATTCAAATCTAACTCTGCTAGTTATATCTGGTTTACTACCCCAATCTCTGATTTATGTACCCAACTCACTCTCACAAATTAATACCAACCACTAGTCACCAACCTTGGTTTCTACCATTCCTGGAACCTGCTACCTTGTTACTATGTTACTGTTGTAACTCCATCCACCACTCAGTCCATACTGCTGTCTCTGGTTGCTGGTTAACACTCTAATTGACTCCCAGAGGCTGGACTGTGAGAGCCCTAAGGCTAGTGCCCTAATGTCCCTCAAAAAGGGCAGCCTGACAATCTACATTTATTTAAATCCAACTCACCAACTCTAGTTTATTAAAACCTATCTCAAATAGAAACACCCGGTACCCGCAGAAATACAAGGTGCAGTCTAGAACATGAAGCATGTCTGTGTTCTTTTGACTGTCAAGCTGGGGACTCTTGGATAGTTGTGGAAACATGCTTTCCCAATTTTCTGTGTCCAGGGGGGACTCTCCAGAGTCTAACTTGAGATATGCAAGTGTTGCACAACAGTAATATTTTCTGTTTGTGCTGTGGGAAATTGTATTATGTTTGGACTTACCACAAACTTTTTGGCACCTATTTTTATTTTATCAGAGAGCCTTCAACTTGACTATGCTGATGAGGCTCTAAAGGTTGAAACTGTACAGTACATGGCTTTTTTTCTGGTCACTGGTCTTGTTGGATTTTAATCCATTGTTTAGATTGATAACCCATTGCTAAGAGTACCTGAATAAATGCCTGGTGAAGTCTGGAACACAATGCCTGTCTGTGCTCGTTTGTCAAGTTTCTGTGCCGAAAGTCCAAATTGAAATATGCACGTGATGCACAACAGTAATTCTTTTCAGAAATAAATCTAACACTGTTTTTACAGCTCTAGCTCCCTAGGATTATTTTCCTATCTCTGATTTCTACAAATCTAACTCAATAACACCATTTCTGATATCTACACATCTACCTACCCTGATATAGTTTGCTAAGCTCTGCCTCACTAAAATTGATTTCCACAATTCTCGCTCCATAATTCTGGATATCTCACACTATAGAACCCATCTTAAACCCTCCAAAACCTACCAGTATTGGTAGCCCAGTCAGGGCATCATACAGCAGGACAATTCCCCCAACCAGTCCGGTGACCTGTGCTGCTGTCCGTGGTGACTCAGACCCATCCAGTGATGAGCGCCTCTTTCCCTGGGCATCCTGCACCACGATGGCTGGAACTTCCAGCTTTCCCTCGGGGCCTCCTTCACCCGCCCCTCTCTGCCCAGATGCAGGGCAACAACAAGCATGGTACAAAGTCACCCCAAGACACCCTAACCCTGTACCCACCCCACCCAAGAGCAGCAGTTGAAAACAGAGCCCAAATCCCAAACCAATGCGACTCGCTAGGAAATGGCACCCACGTGTGTAAAACCGTCGTGCATTGTCATGCCAACCAATGGAAGGGAGTGTAGACAATACAAACGAGGCAGCCCATATACCAAGTGCCCCCTGCAGAGCTTGTCTCCGGGCACCACCCAGTCGGTAGCTGACAGGCCACCGGACCATCCACATCCGGTGATAGGAGAGGCATGCCACAGTTAGGCACGTTGACAATGCCAGCGTGTAATACGTTGACACAAACACCTTGCAGAGACCCTCATTCCATTCGTAACCCGGTGAGTGTCTACGTCTGAGCTGTACCACAGAGAACAAGGACAGAGGCACAGCTGCCATTAACAAATGAGTTCCAGCTAGAAGACAGAGAAGAAGCTCCAAAGGGCGCGGACGTTGGCCACTGCCTCCACGGCTTGCTAGGCTCAGGATGCTCCAGCCGTTGGCAAGGAGTGAGAGGGCACCACATGCCAGCCAAGATAAGGAGTTGTTCTGATATAGCTCATCAGCATCATCCTGTTCATGGGCCCGTGGCATCTTCTGGGCCCCCAAGGGCAGTAGCTCTCCTTCTGATCTTGGACCTTGATTTTCCCAGAAACTGCTTTGTGTCTTCCTGTTCCTCCCTGTTACCAGACTACACTCACACTCCTTGTACTCACACTCCCTGTATTTGCTTACACCTAGTCTAATGCCCGCTCACCCTATACCCACTCTGACACTCTAAATCAAACCTCACACACTTTCTCAAACTATTTTCACACCCACTCTCTTTGCCCTTACTGACTCTCTCAATCTACAGGTACACCCCTTCACAGTCTGGCTCCCACTACTTTCCCTACCTACCTTCTCTTTCTGGCACTCTGTGTCCCCACACACTTCCACACTCTGCCTTCTTCACACAACCAGTCAGATTTATACCCCACTCACAATGTGTACCTCCTCAGAATTATACACCACTTACAATGCGTACCTTCTCAGATTTATACCCCACTCACAATGCGTACCTCCTCACAATTATATCCCATTCCCAAAGTGCACCTCCTGAGAATTATACCCCACTCACAATGTGTACCTTCTGAGAATTATACGCCACTCACAATGTGTACCTTCTGAGAATTATACCCCACTCACAACACGCACCTCTTCAGGTTTATACCCCACTCACACTATGTGGCAACTTCACACCCTTTGTCTTCTCAGATTTATACCCAACACACAGTATTTGTCTCCTTCACACCCTGTACTTCCTTAAAGTTACACCCCACTCACACTACGTGCCTACTCACACTGTTAGTTCAGTTCACTCAGGCATCTCCTAAGATAATAATCATTAGACAGAGGCTGCAATGAGCTACTCTCCCAAAAATAGATTGCTTCTCCCTCTTCCCAATAATCCCCCTCAGCCTGCGCTCTCCATATCTACCCCTTTCCTGTTTGCCATATACAGTTTCTTTCTCTGAGTAGTCTGTGGCAGTAGTGAGCAGTCTCTGGGAATTTTAATGCAGTCTCAGGCTTTTGTATGAGCAGTCTCTAGGACTCTTTATGCAGTCTTTGGCACTCTCCTTGCAGTATCTGGCTTCTCGTGAGCAGTCTCTGGTACACTCCTTGTAATCTCTGAATTTCCTTGTAAAGTCTCTGACACTCTCTGTGTAGTCTCTGACACTTGCAATGCAGTCTCTATCCCCCTGAGAGGAGGTGCTCTCTTTGTTGCCAAAGGCAATCTTGGAACAGTATTTGGTGCTCTCTGTGTGAGCTCTGTGCGAACAAACTCTGTCACTCTTCGTGCAGTCTCTTGAGAGAGAATCTGAGAGCTGTCTCTGACACTGTTTATGCAATCTCTGGCATTAAGCGAGCAGTCTCTACTCTCTGTGCAGTCTCTGTCTCTCCTAGAGTTGTCTCTGGCACACACTCTGCAGTCTCTGGCTCTATGTAAGCATTCTCCAGCACTTTTTGCAAAGTCTCTTTCTCTCTCAGCTCTCTCTTTTCTTCCCAGATCCTGCACAGTAGCTCGGGAGCTGTGATAATTGCAGCCAGTCTCAGGTAGACAGCTCATGCCACTGCGGGTATTTTCCCTCGGGGGTGCCTGTACTGAGAAGAGAAAAGATCAGTGAGTCTTACTGGTATGAAACACAGAAACTGACTTCGAAATGAGATCATGAACTAAAGGGCATTTAACTGCAATAATAATATCTGGACTTGTATGTGTCTTTAGATCGGGAATATGGCCAAGTGTATAGGGTACGTTTGGTGACGCAATTAACCTCTCTGGTTTATCTCTTTTCAAAGGTTGACCGTATGGCTTTGATGATAGGTGTTGGCATGCTAAGTGAAATTAATGTTTGACAAGAAATTAAATAGGCACAAGGAATGCTGACATATAAAGAAGGTTTACTAAACATGATGGTACGAAGGACTCTGGATAGCTATCTAGCTCACTGTAGCTTTTGGGCATGGAGACTTACAGTTAATTCCACTGTCTCTCGGTTAAAAAGTCCTTAAACACTCTGTCTGTCTTGGGATGTATCTAGGGGCTATTACCTGACCTTGGCCAATCAGAGGGAAGGATAAGGAATTGAATTGGGAAAGATGCAGGGGAAATCAGAATGTCTGCAGAAGAAGACGTTACATAATCATGGTAGAATGTCCAATTACTCTTGGAGAAAATGTTATGAATCATTACAGAAGGTCCGATTGCCCTTGGAAAGCACTCTAAACAATCATAGCAGAATATGAGACTACTCTTGATGAACACTGTACATAAATGTCATAGAAGCCTGGATACATCTGTAAAATGCTCTAAACCTTTAACAATGTCATTGTGATCACAGTCACACCTTTTCATTGTTTTTGTAAAAAAAAATCAACACTTGTGGCATTATTGATGCTACAAAAAGAGGGCCCTATACCTTGCATTGAGCCATCAAGCATAGTCATAAACACGCTGGATAGGATTTATTGAGACATTAATGGATCCATTTCCCCTCATTGAATATAACAGCTAAAAGACCTGACAACATATTTCCATAAATTAAGGAGTACGCTAATAATAATCAATCATTCTTAAGAAAACATCTAGATTAAAACTTCCTAAATTTTGAATGCACTTGTAAAAAAAGCTGTTAAAATAATTTTAACTAACAAATGCATAGATGTTTTCATAAGTCCCTAAAATCCTATCTTTTTTGCAAGTTCTGTGGCTGATTTACACCCTTTTTGCTCAGGCCTAATTTCCTTGTTTATAAACAGTTAATTTAATTGCTGAAAGCTTGCACAGAATAAAGGAAGGGACCCCTAAAGGCCTGACATATTATATGCGTTCCCAGCACCGATTACAAAATAGAACTTGGAGTTAAAGTCAGGTCTAGGGCTGTTAGGAAAGACATACTCAGTGGCTGTGTTCGCAATACTAAATCCTTAAATTACATTGTGGGACTATTGAAAGATAGGTTAAAAGCAATTATTTCACTAGAACTCTGAACCTGAGAGAAGATTTGCCACAAGACTCATAGTTGAATTGGCATGTGTCCCAGCTTCGTTTGTCATCGGTTTCAACAGGAATTTAATCCAGATACCTAGATGAAATTAAACTACTTCCACAGTACGGGTAAGTCTCACATTGACTTTTTGTCAGACCCAAACTGTAAAGGTCCATGCAATATTGTAAAATGGAACAAACTCCAATATCAATCCACGTAAGCAGTCTGTCTGCGTTGTATGAGTAAAAAGAGGCCTTTGGTAGATAATACATTCCATCCCATGAGATTCACTGTTAGTCTGGGTCATAATGGTAAGCTAACTATGAGTCCAGATCCTTTACTACCCCTACCTCAAGCAGCATGCATTGGACACTCAGACAGTGCCTGTGTGGACAAGTATAACCCATTACTGAACTAGCATTGCTGGAATACATGTTGGCTTTCCAGCAACGTCCTGACACATATCCTGTGTACTGGTCCCTAGAGCTTTATTGAAGCCCCTCAGTATTTAGTTTGAAGGAGCCAAACACGTCTTTGTGGACCAACTCTTGATTCAAATCTCCAATTAAAACATCAAATGTAACTGCATTTTACATTATAGTTTGTTTTTGGTGATGCCAGTATCTCAGAGGGGATACTTTAGGTGTATATCTGAGAATCATAATATAATTGTTTATCCGGACGGTGTGTTGTGTTGCACATGGCAACAATCTTTCATGGCCTGAGCACCTTTCCGGCGCCATTGCACGCGTATCTATTTATTCACACAGAAAACCGCATCATATTTTGATGCCAAACCATGTCAACCAAACAACACAGGTTGAGTACGTTTTGGCCTCACTTTTAAAGCAGGCCAATGGTAGCCTATGGTAGTGCTAATTATAGCCAGTCTGACAACTTCTGCCTGTACTGGTCTCTGTTAACGAGAGCATGCTTTAGTTTATATTGTATCATTCTGGTATTGACTTGGTTTTGACATCTGAGTACTCAGATTTCTGGAATCCTTTGACTATTTTTTTTTCTCTCGTTCATGTGTTTTTCTTTTCTCAGTTTCTTCACCTGGACTTGGCACTCTTTAGTCGCTTCTCTCTGTAGACTGTATTCTGTAATATTAAATGTAAAGCACGGCCAAAACGTTGTCAATATTTATGCTTATTTTTTTTCAAATAAAGTCTACACATGTTGAGAAGCCTGGAGTGCACAGAACTTTTATCTGTGATTGCAAAGGGTATTCAACATTGACACAGGCAAAATAACTTGTATCAGTATCATACTGATAAATATACAAGACATAATATTCCAAAATTTTTATAAAACTATGCAAAGGTCTGGGGTCGGTTTAGAGCATTGGAAATGTCATAAAAATGCTTCATCTCCACAAACTAACTTGCTCAACCCTTTCCAATTGTTGTCCATATGGCAGAAATAGGATGCCCTTGTCCAACAAACTCAATTATAACTATATTACAAAAAATAGCTCAGAGTGTCCCAGAGTGTTGGTTGTAGTGAATTGGGATTGGCTAGGAAGATAATTGCAAGGTATAGTTAAACTGTATATAAGCGCAGCACGCATTTAGACTCCATTTTTAGAATAGAAATTAGGTGGCTTATTGAATTTTTACAATTTGTGCAAATCATTTTTCTTTCATCTCATTCATACAGAATTTCCTATTTACATTTTAAGAAGCTTTTTTTTTTTCCTAGGCTGAATGAAAAACTTGATGGTGTTACTTAGCATTGCAGGACAGCGCATGTAATGCAGTGAAAATAGAATATATTTATAGATTTAATACTCTCAGCACTGTGGCACCCAAATGCTGGGCTCTACAGGGAACAGTAATGTAAGAGCCACCTCAATTGTACTGATACATAGAGTAAAGAAAGGACGATGGGCAGCTAGATCAGCGAGAGCCTTGTGTTTAAGAGCTTTTCTGGGAAGCTTCCACCGTACCTGAGCAGAATGCTCTCCCGGCTGCTCCCACCTCCTATAACCTCCGATCCAGTACCAGCACTTTATTTAGTCTACCTCAATACAAAAAGAAAGCAGAACGATCCTCCTTCTCCTACAGAGCACCGCAATTATGGAACGACCTCCCGCACACTTTAAAATCTTCCCCAAGCCTAAAGTCCTTTAAGAGATCCCCCTCTGCATACCTCAAAACAGAATGCACCTGTCATGGTTGATTATATATTTCCTACCTGTTCTATGTTAAATGTTGTATTTATTGTGTATTAATATTGTTTTTGTATTTTATTGTACCCTAATGTATTAATGCAATGTTTTGTGGACCCAGGACATACTTGAAAACAAGAGAAATCTCAATGTATCCTTCCTGGTAAAATATTTTATAAATAATAATATATTATAATTTCTTGGATTTAATATATGTCATTGTAACCACAATTGTAACCAAGCAATCATCATGTATTCAGTGGGATTATATGGCCACAGACGCAGGCTCACCGCTTGGTTTCTGAAACTATTGATTATAAATCCTTGATATATTTCCTGTTTGGTTCCATAACTCCGAGTGCATGATACCGTATGTCACACATGTTTTGTTAGAAATAAATATTTGTCTTGTAACCCCCCCCATCAATATGCTACTATTACTATACATAGCCCCATTACTACCCTACTATCACTATATATAGCCCCATCACTACCCTACTATCACTATACATAGCCCCATCACTACCCTACTATCACCAAATGTAACCCCCATCAATATGCTACTATCACTATACATAGCCCCATCACTACCCTAAAATCACTATACATAGCCCCATCACTACCCTAATATCACTAAATGTAATTCCCCCATCAATATGCTACTATTACTGTATATAGCCCCATCACTACCCTTCCATCACTATACATAGCCCCATCACTACCCTACTATCACTAAATGGAATCCCCCCCATCAATATGCTACTATTACTGTACATAGCCCCATCACTACCCTACTATCACTATACATAGCCACATCACTACCCTATCA